>NW_015177157.1:34911-37389 GCF_001447785.1 Gekko japonicus
TGACACTGTCTAACCATCTCATCCTTTGCCGTCCCCGTCTTCTTTGACCTTCAATCTTTCCCAGCATCAGGGTTTTCTCCAGTGAGTGCAAACATGTCTTTCAAATGCCGGGAAAGATGCCTGGCTTTAAAGTTTGATGCGAACGTATCAAGCAAGCTAGTACTGTGAAAGGGTCATTATGGCTCCTGATTCTGCCACTTTCTCCAGATACTTGGTGACATATCTCTGCAGGTCTGCTATTGGTTCACTGACTTCAGCCTTTGAGAAGTTCCTGGTGGTGATGCACTGTGCTAAAACTGATGCTGCTTTTGGAAGAGCAGTTCTTCAGAGCCTGTTTCTTCAAGACGACCTGCAGATAACATCAGGTACATGGCTCCCTAGTCATCAAATCACCGCAGACTGTGACTGCAGCCATGAAATTAAAAGACGCCTGCTCCTTGGGAGGAAAGCGATGGCGAACCTAAACAGCATGATAAAAAGTAGAGACATCACCCTGCCAACAAAAGTCCGCATGGTCAAAGCAATGGTATTCCCAGTAGTCATGTATGGCTGTGAGAGTTGGACTATAAGGAAGGCCGAGCGCCGAAGAATAGATTCTTTTGAACTATGGTGCTGGAGGAGACTCTTGAGAGTCCCTTGGACTGCAAGAAGAACAAATCAGTCAATCCTCAAAGAAATCAACCCTGACTGTTCCCTGGAAGGCCAGATAATGAAACTGAAGCTCAAATACTTTGGCCACCAAATGAGAAGGGAGCACTCACTGGAGAAGACCCTGATGCTTGGAAAGATTGAAGGTCAAAGAAGACGGGGACGGCAAAGGATGAGATGGTTAGACAGTGTCATCGATGCAACGAACATGAAGTTGAGCCAACTTCAGAGGACGGCAGAAGACCGGAAGGCCTGGAGAGAGCTCGTCCATGGGGTCGCGAAGAGTCGGACTCGACTGTGCGACTGAACAACAACAACAGTTCAATGCCGCAATCGGATTTGCGGTGGGGGGGCAACTCGTCCGCCTCCTCACCAAATACCTGAGCCAAGTCGTGATACTCGGGGGGTAGCGACGCCATTTCCTCGGCCGTTAGGGTCGCACAAGGGAAATTCAGCTATGGCGGGGGGCCCCAAGTTTCTTCCCAACTGTGCTTGTGGCATTTAGGTGAAACAAAGTCAATTCTGCCCTCCTCCCAAAGTACATAGGGATCATGGGAATATAACCATGGGGCCCCGAGTACCAGAGCAAACTGCGATTTGGGGGTTACCACAAAAGTTCTTTCTTCCCAGTGTTCCCCCACACCCACCCTGAGTGGCATAGTCTCATGAATACACGGATCCATGGGTGCCCCATCCATCTGCGTAAAGATAATTGGGGACTTGAGTCTTTTAATGCCCGCTTCCAAACTAGCCACCACTTTGGGGTTAATCAAGTCTCTCCCACACCCCGAGTCAATCAGTGCTTTTACTCGCACATGGGTTTTCAGGATTGGGTTTAACAGCGAAACAGTCACAAAAAATAAGGAGGGGGCTTCTCTCACCACTATAGGCGCCTCCGGACTTAAGAGGTCCTGCTGCTGTGTGCCCCTCACAGCAGGACGTTCCCGTTTTCCGCCGGTTCGGGATCGGATTCAGTCGAGTCTTCCAGGGGTTCTTCTGTCGCGGCTTGCAATGCCAGGGAGAATTTGGGTTTGGCACTTCCTCTTTTCAGTTGAGTAGTTGTTTTCCCTTTCGGCGTCGGTGTCGTAGGCTTGTCCTTCCCTTGCCCGGT
The DNA here is from genome assembly GCF_001447785.1 of Gekko japonicus. Lineage (NCBI taxonomy): Eukaryota > Metazoa > Chordata > Lepidosauria > Squamata > Gekkonidae > Gekko > Gekko japonicus. The sequence continues at coordinate 36,671 of NW_015177157.1, forward strand.
TCCAGAGTCCGCGGCGAAATGGCCCCTTTCCCCGCATTTCAGGCACAGTCCCATCTTCATTCTCAGCTCTCTGGCCGCATCTGACAGGCGGGCAGGTTTCGACTTCGGGGCAGGGTTTGGGGTCCCTCTCCCTCCGCTGGCTGCCAAGTCAAGCCGGATGGTTTGAAGGCGGCTCTCCGCATTCTCCGCTTCTTGAGCCCACGCCATCAAAGAATTTGGGTCCACGGAACGTAATACAGTCTCTCTGATTTCCGCATTCAGACCCACTCGGTACATTTCCACCAAGACTTTGTCAGGCCAATCGCGTAACTTCGCGGCTTGATTTTGGAATTCAGCAGTATAGTCTCTCACTGAGCACCTACCTTGCTTGAACGTGCGTAAGAAGGCTTTTGCCCGGTTCTCTGGGTTTACATCTTCAAAGCGGGTTCTCAGCGCCCACATAAAAGCCCTCAAGTTAAACAGTTCAGGGCCCTGGTTAGTATGCAGTCCTACATACCAGGTCACAGCTGCTCCTTTCAGTCGGGAGGCAATCACATCGATTCGGCCGCTGTCATCTGGGAACAAGTGTCCGTGTTGGGTCACGAACTTTTGCACTCTCACCGTAAAGAAAGCAAGTTCTTCGGGGTTCCCATCAAAAGTAGCGTCCAGCAAATCTTTCGGTCTTGCCCTCTGTCCCGCTTGTGGGATTCCTGGTGCCCCAGGTCCTCCTGCAGGGGGAA
>NW_015177157.1:37621-38440 GCF_001447785.1 Gekko japonicus
TGCCCACATCTCGTCCTCCCGTCGAGATGTTCTCTCGGGACGCCCGGTATCCCTTCCCGGGTACATCCCTTTGTCAAACAAGCTTTCACGGAGAGCACTGCCTCTGTGAGAAAAAGTCTCTTTAGTCCCTTTTGAGTCATACAGAGACCAGTCGTCCCACTGCTCCGCATCTCCCGGTCCCCACTTCGATGGGGTAGGCAGCGGCCATGGAAAATATGCGCCCCGTGGGATCGCTCCCCCAACGGCCCCTGGTAGTCCCGATGTAGTCACCGGCGTTTCGGTGGCCACCGTCGTGACTAGGGGAGCGGACGTAACCGGAGTTACCTCCGTGACAGGTGTTTTCTCCTCCTTCCCACTCATGACAGCCGTCCGATTTGGGATGATAGAGAAAGGGAGATTTCTAACAAAATGTTGGATCCCCAGGCATTCGAAATAACTCCACGTTTGATTCAAAGCAAGGTTTATTTCAAAGCGATGGTTCAGACAGGAACAAGGACATTGTGAGGAATGACTACTAATACACAGGTATAGCATAATAAAGGGATTTGAACCATGGTGGGCCAATGAGGCCAGGTCCCGCTGGCGGGAATAGAACTCGTAAACGTGCGCCTATTCCATGGGAACGTAACAGTTCAGTACCATCAACATAGGTTCAGTTCACAGGGTAGATAACCATAACAAGCTGAGCGAAGCCCCGACTCCCACCACCAGCTGCATGACCTTGGCCAGTTCCGCAAAATACAGAGAAGCATAATGAAGCTACAAAAACCCAGGGGGGAGGGGGAAAGAGCACAAGACATGAAGCAGGTAACATCAGAT
>NW_015177157.1:38489-69568 GCF_001447785.1 Gekko japonicus
TAAAAAAACAAAAAACCCGGGGGGGGGGGGGGAAGAGCACAAGACATGTGAAACAGGTAACATCAAATACAATGGCAGCTAGCTGACACCCATGCGCCAGTGGAGGGGAGCAAGCGCAGCCCCGAGTGACTCCCCTTCTTTGGAGCGGTGGGTGGCTCCTCCTCCTCTTCTTCTCCCCCACCTGGACAGTTGCTTAGGCCCCTCTGGAAGCCATGGGATAGTCCTAGCCACTCCAGTTCTGCAAAGGAGCGCATAGCATCTAAAACGGGAGTCCCCCCACTGATACGACTCAGCCCTATACTTAGCTTCAGACAGCAGGGAACCACATCAGGTACTTTCCTTGGGCTGTTGCCTACAAAGCTTCCTACCAGGGAAGACTGGGAGAGCCCCCACCGCCATGGTCGCCTTTGAGTCAGGCTTTGCCAAGGAGTGGGGCAGCACAGGGATGGAGACAAAAGCCCTTCTCTGGGAAAGCTGAGGTGGATGGAGAGGCCAGTGGGTGAGAGAAGCAGCAGCAGGGGGCGGGGAAGGTGGCCGCACTTGCCCTGACATGCAGCGGTGCTGCTGCTCTGCCTCCTACCTGCGCTTGGGCTGTCGTGGTCGCAGCTCCTCCCCCTCATGCAGTCGCTTGGCCATCAGGTCCCCCTGGTGGAGGTGAAGGAGACCTTTCTGCTGAGTGCCACTGGGGGGGAGGGGCCCTGCGCCACCTGCATTACATTATGTGGATCCAGCTCCTGGCTTGCCTGGCCATCGGGCTTGTCTCCTTGCAAAAAGGCCAGCGAGATCCTGGCCCGATCCTGGGGACCGCTCGGCTGCTCGCTGCGCCATGCTGGGCTTGTGCTAGCACATAAGTTGGAGGGGTGTGTGTCAGTTCTGCCTCCCTGTGGGTCTGCAGCCTAGGCAGCTGCCGAGGTTGGCCTTATGGTAGCACTGGCCCTGGCCATTAGCCTCAATAGATGGCAACAGTTATTTAAAGTTTGGGTTTTCTTTTAGTCATTGCTCTCTGGACCAACCAACCCCTATTGGGTCTTGACAGAATAACCAGGATACATCCTCTATAGAACTACAGTGCACTCTATTCAGGTATCTGATTAATCCTGTATGCTGCATACTAGAATGTTATGTTTGAAAATTTCTGCATTATGGTTTTGTCTTTCAATAAATAAGAGTTACCTTGGAACTGTTGTCAGTTTGGTGTAGTGGTTAAGTGTGTGGACTCTAATCTGGGAGAACCGGGTTTGATTCCCCACTCCTCCACTTGCACCTGCTGACGTGACCTTGGGTCAGTCACAAGCTCTGGCACAGCTGTCCTTGAAAAAGAGCAGTTTCTGTCAGAGCTCTCTCAGCCCCACCTACCTCACAGGGTGTCTGTTGTGGGGAGGGGAAGGGAAAGGAGTTTGTAAGCCGCTCTGAGACTCCAAGTGAAGGGCGGGGTATAAATCCAATCTCTTCTTCTTCTTCTTCTTCTTCTTCTTCTTCTTCTTCTTCTTCTTGTCAGTTTCCTCCCCGTCCCTAATCGAGCTGGGTGGAGAAGGAAGTCCTGCACTCCTATTTTCTCCAAAAATACCACTGAGCCACAGCCCCTCCTCAGTCTTTCATATCTTAAGTCCCACCAGTTATTGTATCAAGGAACCTGAGTCCCACCATGATAGAAACCAGGGCCTTTTTTTAAGAGGAGGAGGAGGAGGAGGAGGAGGAGATTAGATTTATACCCTGCCTTTCAAACTTACAAACTCCTTTCCCCTCCCCTCCCCACAACAGACATCCTGTGAGGGAGGTGGGGCTGAGAGAGCTCTGACAGAAACTGGTCTTTTCCAAGAACAGCTGTGCCAGTACTATGGCTTGCCCAAGGTCATCCAGCAGCGGCAAGTGGAGGAGTGGGGAATCAAACCTGGTTCTCCCAGATTAGAGTCCGTGCACTTAACCACTACACCAAACTGGTGGCGGAACTCTCAAGAGGGAAATGAAGTTTTCAATCTGTCGAAGAGGTTCCGAAACCCCGTTCCAGCGCATTCCCCCAGAAAAAAAGCCCTGATTAGAAACAAAAAGTCCACAATTTCTGAGAAAAACTTTTATATGTTTTTACAGGCATCCTGTCATATTTAGACATAAAAATTGCAGTATTGATAGGGGTAGATTTGTATTGCTGGTGGACAGGAAGAGTGGGGGAATAGGAGAAACACAGAGTGACCAAGCTTACTATTAGCATGCCCAAAGGTCACTGGTGGATAATATATATATATATATATCTGTTGCTGGCTTTCACTTTTAAGTTGGTTCAGCTCCACCTGGTCATTCTGTTGACTCAGAGACATCTTCAGTGTGTGACTACAAGAAAGCCAGCTGACACAATCGTTAACACAAAAGTCACAATGACGTCCACATTTCAAGTTAAGCAATGATTCTGAATTGCTTTACGGGATTTGGCAGATTGGTACAGAGGGTGTTAAAGCTTGTAAAGTTTGGATCCACTCAGCTTTTCCCCCAGTGAGAAAGGGGCTCACTTTGACCACCCAAAAAGGCTGTCAGAAGCTGTGGGCGATGGGTTGGACCCCCTTGACCCTGGGCATCCTCTAGTGTCCTTTGTAGATGTCTTTGTGACCTAAATACTGAGAGAGGAGTGGGTCAAATTCACCCTGTACCCTTCCTCTCCCATGCTGGGCCTCCCCAAGAGTGCCTGGGCATGTCCTCCTTGGCCTTTTGCTGATTCTCCTTTTAAGAAGAAGAAGTGCGCGGACTCTAATCTGGGAGAACCGGGTTTGATTCCCCACTCCTCCACTTGCACCTGCTGATGTGACCTTGGGTCAGTCACAAGCTCTGGCGCAGCTGTCCTTCAAAAAAAGCAGTTTGTGTCAGAGTTCTCTCAGCCCCACCCACCTCACAGGGTGTCTGTTGTGGGAAGGGGAAGGGAAAGGAGTTTGTAAGCCGCTCTGAGACTCCAAGTGAAGGGCGGGGTATAAATCCAATCTCTTCTTCTTCTTCTAGATTTATATCCTGCCCTTCACTACCCAAAGGAATCTCAGAGTGTCTTACAACCTCCTTTCCCTTCCTCTCCCCACAACAGACACCCTGTGAGGTAGGTGGGGCTGAGCGAGCTCTTTCGAGGACTGCCCTTGAGAGGACAGATCTGACAGCACTTGTGACTGACTCAAGGTCACACCAGCAGCTGCAGGTGGAGGAGTGGGGAATCAAACCCGGTTCTCCCAGATTAGAGTCTGCGCTCCTAACCACTACACCAAGTGGACCCCCTGGACGCCCACCCACCCAGGAAATCCCAGGCACGGAAATCCCACCAGAGTGAGTATTCCCACGAGACTTGAGAAGAGGATCTCATCCTTCACAGGGGAACTCCCCTGGTCATCTTCTGGGCCAGCTGCCAACAGGCCTAGCTATTAGGTGCAGCTCCTTAAAGGATCCACACAGCTTGGCTGGCACTGCTGGGCCTCTTGAGTGCTCTTGCTGCTCCACGGACAGCCACCTTCTTCACGGGGCACAGGAGGGGCAGAACCACACTGCTGGACCTGCTGCGTGGCAGGTAGTTGCTCCCTTCATCCGCTAGCCTTCTTAAGGATGGGGATGGGCTATGGCAGGGATTATGGGAACTTTATGGGGGGGGGGAACCCCACATGGGACTGAGACTGTAGTAACAAAGGGAGCTGAAGCCAGACTGAGTGAAAAAGATGGCTGGCTTTATTTATTTTATTTATTAATTCGATTTATATCCCACTCTCCTCGTGTAGCAGGCTCAGGGTGGATCCAATCCTGTGAGCCAATTCGTCTCGGGCTATTTGCCCTGAAAGGTCTTTAGCAGGCAAGAAGGTGCAGAAAGGATGGAGGAGGCACACAGAGGCGCTGAGCAAGACAGGAAGGTGAATGTTAAGAACGTGACAAAGCGCAGCACTGGTAAGGTACTGGAGGCGCTGTCAACCCAACCAAGGGTGTCAAGTCCAGGTCTTCTTTAGACGTTCCAGGGGCAGGTTGGAAAGTGAATCTCTGCAGGAGACTTGTAAAGAACAAGAAGAGCTCCGTTTTGGCCAGGGTTTCTCCTGCACACATTCTCCGACCTGTAACAATGGAGATGGAGGAAGGAAGCCCAGCTTATTTCATTTCTTTAGAACATTTTTCTGCTGCTCTTGGAATACTGCCCCAAAGAGTTTGTCATGCAAAAATGAAAACAGACTGTGCCACCCTGGGCAGGTCTACTCAGAATCCTACTCAATGACAATTACGCCTAGAAAACTGTTCTTAGGAATGCGCTGGTAGGAACAATATAATAATTATTGTGAGCGAGAACACTAATGCCGAGAGAACAATGAACTCCCAGTGAAAATTAGCATATAAGTCTGAAAAGGGCATAGAGGAAATTGTTATAGAGCTGAATGACAAGCACACACACTGCGGTTTTGCATGGTGAGAAATGCCCACCTGTAATGGCGTCCTTCCACGTAACTGTGCATAGGACCCAGGCGCCTCAGTCATTAATTACGACCGCATATATCTAGAAGTAGATACCTGCAGAGAAAGGCATGAATGCGTCTCTCTTCACAAACTTTCCATCCGAGTCCAGAAAGTGCTCAGGGTAGAACTGATGTGGTTTCTCCCACTGAGTTTCATCTTGCAGCACAGTGGACAGTAATGGGAGGATGCAAGTTCCCTGCAAAGTCAAAGCAATGAGTTACTGAAGCGAGTGAAGATAGGCCCTTTCTGCACTGACAGCTTGCTCCAGAGGATCCAAGGAGTCAAGCCTTAAGGGTTGACTTTGCAGTTGCACGCATTCACTCTGCACTGTTTTTGTGCTCCTCCAGTTTATTTATTTGTATTAGTTCCAGCTCCTGCCAACCTAGCAGTTCGAAAGCAAGAAATTGCAAGTAGATAAATAGGTACCACTTCGGTGGGAAGGTAACAGCATTCCGTGCGCCTTGGTGTTTAGTCATGCCGGCCACATGCCCACGGAAATGTCTTCGGACAGCGCTGGCTCTTCAGCTTTGAAACGGAGATGAGCACCGCAACCCTAGAGTCGGATTTGACTGGCTTTCGAGCAAGGGAACCTTTACCTTTACTATATTCTGTATGCATTCTGCATCCACAAGCAAAACCCACATTTTTTAGCTAACTGGCTGCTTTGTCTAAGATGAAGAGTAAGGCAAACATTCCTCAAAACTTTTAACTACAGACCCAACTCCTCCCTCCCTCCCCCCTCCCTCCCCCCTCCCTCTGTGATTCTGCAAAAAGAAAGGGAAGGGAGAGGGAAATCCAGGCCCACACATGCAAGACTGACACATTTAAGAGCAGGGAATCCCCTAGTCCTTTATATTTACTGATTCCTTCTTATGGTTTCTCTGGCTTTGTAAAAGTTTGCCTGAGTGGGAGGACACATCCTCTTTTGTCTTTGGAGAAGGAGGGAAAGAAAACAGAATGGGGAGGGAGCATCAGCCTAAAGAGAGAGAGAGAGGTGGAAATGGGGGAGGGCAGTGGGCAGCATTTAAATACCCATAGAAACAGTTCTACTTTAGAAATTCAAAAGCAAATGAGAACAAAGAATCGCAGCAAAAGGAGTTTTGGTAGCTGCGGGGCAACAGTGTGCTGGAAGCAGTCTAATGCAGATTCTTGTAAAACAAATGCAGAAACATTAAAAAAAAAGCTGGGAAACGAAGTAGAAGTGAAAGTGGGAGGGAATGCAGAATAGAAGAATAGGATGCACTCAGAAACCGAGGCAAAAGTGCAAAAAGGGCCACAGTTTTGGAAAGCAGCCTTGTTGGTCTGCAGTAGAAAAGCTAGATTCAAGTCCAGAATCACAACAGAGACTGACAAGATTTTCAGGGCATAGGCTTTTGAGAGTCAAAACTCACTTCATTAGATCTGACAACGGGAGTTTTGACTCTCAAGAACTGATAACACGAGATCTTGTTGGTCTTTAAGGTGCTACTGAACACGAATGAAGAAAACGAATCAGCCAGCCCCGAATATTGAGCTATGTGTGGATGCAAGTGCAAGAAAAATGAGGTAAGGATTTGACTTGAAAAGTTTAAAATATTTTGGCACCAGCCAACCGCATCGAGCTGAGTTTAAGTTTCACAGCATTTCAACCTAAAAGTCAAGGAAATGCTTAGCTTTCTTCCATTGAAACCATTGGGATTCTGTATTGAAACCATTGAAACTTCCATTGAAACCATTGGGATTAACTTCATTCCACAAAATATTTGAAGAGAGGGTCTTCTGGTGAATAGAAGAATAGACATGCCATATTCAATTTAGCTAAGGTCGTAAAGTTGATGCAATGAAGTAGGACCGATCACCTTGGGAATGAAGTAGCCTTTAAAAGTGACGTCCACAGTGGTTGCGCGTGGCAAGCTTGTAGGGGCAATAGCAAACCTCTGAACTTCATGGATTACTGCATCCACATATGGCATTTTTGCACGGTGTTCTGTCCGTGGCTGAGCAGACCCAATCACCCGTGCAATTTCTTCTTGGACTTTGTCTGAGAAAATAAAACATTTCACAAAAATAAACATTCCAAAAAACCAACACAATCAGGGAAGAGTATGGGATAGAAACCTTTTTAAATAAATGCATAATACATAGATATATTTGACAATGTTTCCTAGAAACGTTACAGCCACCTTAAATGAGTACGAATGAGTTCCATGCTATGGTTTTGAGTTAAGTGTTACCAGTTGGTCATCTTTGGCTGGCTGAATGAATGAATGTTAATGTAGTTGATGGCTGGATATCTTTCCCCAGCCACGGAGGGCAATATCCAGCACTGTTTGGCAAGGTGACAACTTCGAATAAGTAGAGAAGGACAGAGAAATGAATGAAACTGGTTTGGCAATCTTGACTTGGGGGTGGGGTGGGGTGATGGAGTTGTTAAGACTAAGGGAGTGCCAATTTTTTTTTTAAATCAGTATTTTTTGGATTTGGGTATATTGGACCCCCCAAATATTGAAAGCCATCCTTGTTATCCCAAATACTGGTATGGTATTCAGATTCATATTTTGGGGGGCTTTCCAAATTTTTAGGTCAATTATTTCCTATGGGGAAGTTTCCATGTGACAGAGAGGGTGTTCTTAGGGGTACATGCACCAAAATTGCAGCACAGCTGCTGGTGCATGTCCTTTAAATAACCCCCACATTTCAAGTAGACTGGACCTGTGGGTCCAGTTCCATGGGCCCCTGAATAGGGCACCCCCCAGCCATCCTCCATGGAGGGTAGGAAAACCCCCTCCAATTTGCTTTCAGGCCAGGACAAAAGACATGCCTGCAAGCAGCAAATCATGGGTCAAATGCCTCCCATGGAAGAACCAACAAACCCAACAGAACCACTGCAGACTCCAGCAATCCCAGTAGAACCACAAACCAATGAGACAAGCCAAACAGAACCATAATCAAACCACAGAATCTCTCTAGTGGAAACTCAAGGTAGGGGGGGCATGTTTGCAAGCCCAACAGAACCAACTGCAATGTGCAGAAGCCGATCAGAACCAGTGCCATTGTTGCAGTGCAAACTTACCTGGGCTAATGTCAAACCAGAGAATCACAGCAGAAGGAATCCAAGCAAAGCAGAGCTGGCAAAGAAAAAAATCCTACTCCTGAAACTGACAAACAGGCTTGAAACTGACAGAAGCAGCCTGGCAAGTTATAGAAATCCTGGAGGAATAAAAAAAAATAAAGGAAAAGGATGTGTGTGAGGGAGAGAAAAAACAGTCCTAGGAACCTGCAAACACTGGCTCTGGATCTTCCTGGGATTTGGGGGACCATTTGTTTAGTATCCCAAAAAAACCCTGAATATATTCGGTATCCCCCCAAAAAACCTGAATATATTGGGATGCTGAATATATCTGAAAAATATGGTATTTTTCGGGTACATTTTCGGTTTGGTTTTACCTGAATGCACATCCCTAGTCAAGATCTTAGAGACCACAACTTTCATTCTGAGACTCTGATGAAGGGTTAGCAAAATAGCTGGTTTGTTTTCAAGGGCCATTTCCACACAGGTTTTCTGCCCCAGGTTCAATGCTGTTGGGGAGCGGGGTGTGGGTGGGTTTCCTATTTCCCCACAGCATCACAATACATTTCTTTGGTCTTTCTTAAACCTGGTCTGTTCTGAAATTTTGGGAAGGATCACAGTAACACCTAGAGGGCCTCTCTGTGGGTGGGAAATCTTGAATTTACCCACCCACATGGCAGCCATTTCCCCTGACCCTCCAGCAGGCATTTCCGAACACCACCGACACCCAGGGTGTGTGTATGTGTGTGTAGGTTTTTTTTAAAACTTTAGGTTTTTTTAAAAAAGAATCTGGTCCATTCCCCCTTTGCAATGGGGAGACGTTCATTTTTTAAAAGCTAGGAATTCACAGAACTTGATAGACCTATTTTTTGACTGGCATGCTTTTCCAGTGCTTCATTAAAAAAAATAAATTGCAAAAGCCCCAGTGGCTCAGGTCATGGCCACTCCTGGGGCTGGGACAGATGCTACAGTTTATCAGTGGTGTGCACATGCTACCAGTGGCTGCACCAGCAACAGGGAACCCACACAATCCCATCCCCCTGTGGAAGCCACCAAGGTGTTCTGCTTATCAGTTTGTATTACAAATTACACCATCACTGTGCATTGCTCTCGTAGCCAAAGGAAGCACTTCTGGCCCAAGTACCCTTTCTTCTACATCATTTTAGGCTGCTCAGGGTGTATTTTATGCTGCAGCTGTGCCCAGGCTTCTTTGGATGGCGTTAGCCTGTTTTTGAACACCTGTGTTTTAAAGCCTGTTGCTTTTATTGGTTGTGAGATACTCCAAGCTAGTTTCTGGAGAGGCAGACTATGAGTTTGCCAAATAGACAGGTAAATAACTTTTTCATTATCCAGGGAACTGGGGACGCTGCAATACTATTCACCTCTATAGCATCTAGTTGATATACACTCAGATCCCCTAACCCAGTTATTATTTGAAGAAAAAATGGATCCCATCCATTCCCTAGTAAACTGAGGGCACAGCTGTGCATGCCCAAAGGGATAGCTACATGAAGCTACCTTTTCTGCTAAAGAAAACTAGAAGCTCCATGCGTACCTTAGAGTGGCCAAAGATTAGACCACTCGCATCTTCCTAAAACCATGACAGTATTTTTATAGTCAGTAAGTGACCTGGATGGCCTAGGCTAGCCTGATCTTGTCAGATTTCAGAAGCTAAGCAGGGCTGGCCCTGGTCAGTATTTGGATGGGAGACCTCTAAGGAATACCAGGGTCGTGATGTAGAGGCAGGCAATGGCAAACCACCTCTGTTGGTCTCTAGCCTTGAAAACCCTACAGGGTGGCCATAAGCAGGCTGTGACTTTCTTTCTTTTTTGACTTGAGCGGCTTACAAACTCCTTTCCCTTCCCCTACCCACAACGAACACCCTGTGAGGCAGGTAGCCCAGGCAAGCCCAACAGAACCATTGCAGACTCCAGCAATCCCAGTAGAACCACAAACCAATGAGACAAGCCAAACAGAACCATAATCAAACCACAGAATCTCTCTAGTGGAAACTCAAGGTAGGGGGGGCACGTTTGCAAGCCCAACAGAACCATTATCTGTACGAAAGCTAAGCAGGGCCAATCCTGGCAAGTACTTGGATGGGAGACCTCCTTGGAATACCAGGGCTGGGACGCAGAGGCAGGCAAATAGCAAGCCACTTCTCTGAAATGTCATAGCCCCACTAGGGGTTGCCAGAAGTCACCATGACTCTCAGGCACGCAAGCACGCACACAAGATAAACTACACGCCCCAAAAAAGCACCTTCAGCCTGTGCCAGGAAGGACAGCATAATCACAGAATGGCTGATGCAGCCTTAGAAAGTGAACTTGCAGGCTGAGGCATGCAGACGTTAGAGGACAAAAACGGCTCGCACAGTCAGCGCTCTTGTGAGTCCTCTTTTGAGCATTATATCAGCTGACTGAAGGTTGCTGGGGTTCAAAGAAGACACACGACACAGGTCTGTAGGAAGCTGAGCTGACTGTTCTCACTTCACAGCTGTTATTTATTGAACATCTCCTCACTCCTTCCCCCTCCTTTACATTAACAATGACATCGTCATTCTTAACATGATCCACCACATTCAGGAATCTGTTATGCTAACAGAGCACTCTCTTATCTTTCCGGGCTCTCTGCCAAGTGACTTCAATCTCATGAAGTCAGGAGATGCTACCTCGTGCACTAAGCACTCACCTTCTTGGGTTTCCAATCTCCAGGCAGGAGAAGTGCTTTCTGGGCTTGCCACAGATAAACACTGTTCCTACAGCTGAGCAAAAACAGGAACTCAGCGCTGCTCCCTGTTCTCCCTCAGTCGGAAAATATTCAAAAAGTGCCCCTTTGGGCACCTTTTCCTTCCCATTATTCCCAGGTTTTCTTTCAAGGTATTCCGACTGGACTCAAGGTAGGCCAGGATAATGGAAACCAACTGGGGGGCAAACACTCACGCTGAATTTCAGGGTACTTCATCAGCAGCAGGAGGCCCCAGCGTAGCGCCGTGGAAGTGGTCTCTGTGCCGGCAGCGAACAAGTTGCCCACCAGTTCCTTCAGGTTTTCATTGTTGAAAAACCCATCAGTCTTACCCTCCTGTGGGGATAAGAAGAAAGTAACGATTTCTAGCCAGTGACCAGCCTTGCAGGAAACGGGTGTGGCCCAGTAATCACCCGGTCCTGATCTGCCCCTTTGTGGGCCAAGTGACTGAGGCAGCAGCGGCAGACCCAACTCCAGGTCCTCCGGGATGGCCCATCTGCTGCAGACCCTTTTCAGTTTGCCTTCCGGCCAGACGCCATCCAAGTGTCAGCAAAGGCCACGTCCCCTTCTGCCTCTTACTGGAATCACCTACAGCCAGGGGTCATTCCGTAGAAAAAGAGGTGCAGGAGCTCATTTGCACAACCCATTTGCGTATGCCACACCCCCGGGCCAGGGGCAGGCATGCAAGCATGCCTGGGTTCCCTACCTGATCTTCTCCAGGTGACCCACGGCTGCGGGGCACCTGGAGGAGGAGGAGGAGGAGAAGAAGAAGAGGAGGAGGAGGAGGAGATTGGATTTATACCCCGCCCTTCACTACCCAAGGGAGTCTCAGAGCGGCTTACAAACACCTTTCCCTTCCCATCCCCACAACAGACACCCTGTGAAGTAGGTTGGGCTGAGAGAGCTCTCTAGAGACCTGCTTTTTCAAGAACAGCTCTGACAGCACTATGGTTTGCTCAAGGTCATCCAGCCAGGTGCAAGTGGAGGAGTGGGGAATCAAACCCAGTTCTCCCAGATTAGAATCCGCGCACTTAACCACTACACCAAACTGAAGATCGGGCAGAGAACCCTGGCATGTTTAGAAGGGAAAGAAAGGCAGTTAATCCCCCCCCCCCAATTCCCCAAGCTTCTCCACAAAAGTGGAGAGGCTCAGGGAAAAGGGGGGGCATGTCTGCCTGCCTCCCCTTCCCCTCCCTAGCCAACCCTGGCTGGCTGGAGAAGGGAAGGGAAGGCAGGCAGACATGCCTGGGTTCCCTGCCCGATCTTCTCCAGGTGCAGGGAACCTAGGCATATTGAGAATGTATTTCTTTCCCTTCCCAGATGGGGAACGGAAAGAAAGGTATTTAAATCCCCGCAGGCAGGGGGGGGCTCTGCAGGCCTTCCCTGGGCTCCTTACTGCTGGAGGACCATTCTGCCGCGATACGGCAGGAAATGATCCCTGCCTACAGCCTTTGATACAGCAGATCATACCATCTTACAGAGGCACCTGGAGGCAGAAGCAGGTACCAGGGGAATGTGCACTGAACTGGTTCAAATCATTCCTCATGGTTCAAACCCAGAGGGTTCTGCTGTTGGAAACCAGCTGTAGCAGACAGCCCGACCCGTCCCCGTGAGCCCCAACTGGTGTCTGGTGGCCTCCGGCAGCCCAGCCAGAAGTAAACACGGCTAGGACTGAGGAGGCAGGCTGACACTGATGGGGGTGACGGGGGTGGGGAGAGGGCATCTGAGTGCGGGAGGAGTGGAAGGGAGGATCAAGAAGGAAGGGCGTGACAGCAGCCAGGAAGACAGCGTTGGCAGAGCGGAGCCCATAAGCAACAGAAGCGGCCGCAGCCGTGTACACGGGCTCAGGACTGGCAAGGCCGGAAGTGCCAGGAGCAACCACCGAGGGAAGTGCTGAAGGTGCCGGGGGTGAGGCTGTAGACATGGGGGGGGGGGCAGCTGCTGAGAGGGAAGCACTGGAGGTACCGGGACCCGCACAGATGCAAGGGGGGGGGGCACAGATAGGGGAAGTGGCTGATGAGGCTGCTGGGCCAGTGAGACGACAGCTAGAGAGCCTGCTCTGTGGAGGCTCCAAGGAGAGCAAACGGGCTGCTGCAGCAGCTGGGAAGAGCCAGAACAGTTCCCAGAGAGCCTTATAGGCAATGGGAGACTGCAGTAAAGGAGGGGACTTGGGGCACGAGGGCCTTAGAGCTGTATACGGGGGGGGGGGGCGGGGGAACAACCATAAGGGCCATTCTCCATCTGGAATTCGCTCCACTTTTTCTCCGCACTCGACCTGGTTCCCCCTTGCTTTGGAATATCTGTTATTGGCTTCAGCTTGTAAGGGGGGTGTTTGAACCTAGTATAATTCAGGGTGCCATTCTGTTCCCGGGCATTAAAACAAGCAGTATACGTGTCTTAGTCCTGGTGTACCAATAAACAGAATTCTTCTTCTGAAGCCCTGTGTTGTGTGACCTGACTATGGAACCCTGACAACTGGCTGACTTGTTTTCAGTTCCCTTCCTAATAATCCCCAGCATAGCGTTGGCCTTTTTTAAACTGCAGTCGCACACTGTCTCGACATTTTCATTGGGTTATCTACTATGACTCCAAGATCTCTCTCTTAGTCAGTCTCTGCCAGTTTGCACCCCATCAGCAATGAAGAAGAGGAGGGAGGAGGAGGAGGGAGAAGGAGGAGATTGGATTTATACCCCGCCCTTCACTACCCAAAGTAGTCTCAGAGCACCTTACAAATCTCCTTCCCCTTCCCCTCCCCACAACAGACACCCTGTGAAGTAGGTGGGGCTGAGGGAGCTCTCTGAGGGCTTTTCTACAGAAGTAATAGGGTTGCACTGTACAAAACGGGTTGCAAATTTACTTAATAAGGGACAGTGGTACATTCTACTATGTACAGCGTACTGTAAATAGGATCCTACTATGTAATTTTTGCACTGTTTAAAGTGTCGTGTTAATACTTGTGGCCTTGCTTCGGTTCTGTCTTTCAGGTCTCTGGTCGGTTCCAGACTTCTCCAGTCCTAGTCCTATTGCATTGTTACCTGGATGTCCCGTTTTGTGGACTGTATCAACTCACCCTATGTTGGAACACTTTCCCTATGAGGAAAGGTTAAAGCGCTTGGGGCTCTTTAGCTTGGAGAAAAGACGACTGAGGGGTGACATGATCGAGGTTTATAAGATTATGCATGGGAAAGAGCAGGTCGAGAAAGAGGTACTTTTCTCCCTTTCTCACAATACAAGAACTCGTGGGCACTCCATGAAACTGCAGAGCGGTCGGGTTAGAACGGATAAGAGGAAGTACTTCTTCACCCAAAGAGTGATTAACACATGGAATTCACTGCCACAGGAAGTGGTGGGTGCTACAAGCATGGACGGCTTCAAAAGGGAATTAGATAAGCATATGGAGCAGAGGTCCATCAGTGGCTATTAGCCACAAGGTATAGATAGGGGCTCTGGGGAAAGTGATGCTCTGTCTTCTTGGTGCTTGGGTGGGGGTCAACAGTGGGAGGGCTTCTAATGTCCTGGCCCCACTGGTGGACCTCCTGATGGCACTGGTATTTCTGGCCACTGTGTGATACAGAGTGTTGGACTGGATGGGCCTTTGGCCTGATCCAACATTGGCATCTCTTATGTTCTTATGTTCTTAATCGCCTTGAGTTCCCGTGAGAAAGGCATACTATAAATAACATCAATACATTTTTTAAAAATTCACGTGCAAAACATACATTTAAAACTCAGGTGTTAAAATCCCACACGCGGCTACTGATACATTAAAAGATGGTGTTGTTACCTCCTGCTGCCGGATAAGGAATGAATCGATGAAGGTTCTCTGGTCATTTGCATCCAATTCCTGAAGGCGTTCTAGGAAGGCGGTCTGGATGAAGTCCTGCACTTCAGTTTTGTTTTTCATGATAATCTTGGAACCCCCAAAAAGGAAGCCCAGGGCAGGGAACATGATATGCAACTAAAAGAATAAAATATAAGCAAGAGGGAAACAAAAATGAATGGCACCTCTCAGGCAGAAACCTCAGAGTGTTTTCACTCCGATATCTTTGCTTATTTTCTACAAAGGAGTAACGAATGACACAGAAGGATGACACAATCAGCTGGGAACTGTGTTTCGCAAGTGCCCTGGGGCCCAGCAGACTTCATCCACACACCTGTGCGCAATCTTCACATCTCTCTGTCCCTCTTCCTCCGGCCCTCATAACACCTAACGGTTAATTCTAGAACTGTCAATGGGAAAACTCTTATTAATTTGAGTGTGGAAACGAGCGGATGAAGTGAGAGCATGGTTATGCTCTAACTTGGACAAGGAAGTTGAGACGACATCTCTCTTTCCCACCCCCCCTCAGTATCCCATGTGTACAGGCCTCGCTGAAACGGCTCCAAATCCAGAAACCGTTCGTATATCTTATACCACCCTGACGTCATTTTCCTCAGGTGACATGGAGCTGGGGGAGGGGGCGTTACTTGCCCCATTGGAGAGCACCTCTTGGTTGGGAAGAGGGTGGGAGGGAGGAGCACCTTCTTCCCCTGTGCTGTGTGGTCCCAAGCCAAACTGGGCCTCTGTGACACTGCTGAAAGGAATCCCCACCAGGAACTTCTAGCTACAGTTTGAATATCAGTCCCCGTGGTGAACTTGTGGGCTCCTAGTTCTGTCCTAACAAAGGAAGGAGGCATGCAGAGAAAGGAGAACCGACAACAGACACGGAGGAGGTATGGGTAGTAGTGAGGCAACTGAACCTCTAGCCTCTGAGCACCAGATTTAGGTTTGCCTGCCCCAGGTTGAGAAATTCCTGGGGAGGGCGGCATCTGGGGAACTGCGTGAGTCGGCGGCGATGCAGTGCCACCGAGTTCACCCTTCAATGCAACCGTTTTCTTCAGAGGAACTGATCTTTGCTGTCTGGGGTTGTAAATCCGGGGGAACTCCGGGCTCCACCTGGAGTCTGGCAACCCTAGAAGCAAATGCTCTAGCAAATCCTTGAACAGATTTTAAAATGGAAGAGTTACCAGGACTGAAGGACTCCCCAAAAGCTGGTCACTTTCACTGAACAAGCTCAGCAGTCTTAGAAACATGGGATCTTCATATTCAAATCGTTTACCAAATAGTATCGATACTATAATATTGGCAACGGCAGCATTCATAATTGCGGTGTTCTCAAATGGTTTTCCTACACCAATTAAAAAAGAGAGAGGGGATAGTCGATTAGGGAATGATGTTACTATTGCCATTGCCTTTCTCTGCCTTAGGACCCCCCAAGAACATAAGAACATAAGATAAGCCAATGTTGGATCAGGCCAAAGGCCCATCCAGTCCAACACCCTGTGTCACACAGTGGCCAAAAATACCAGGAGCCATCAGGAGGTCCACCAGTGGGGCCAGGACATTAGAAGCCCTCCCACTGTTGACCCCCCCCAGCACCAAGAAGACAGAGCATCACTTGCCCCAGAGTCCCTATCTATTTGTTGTTGTTCAGTCGCACAGTCGAGTCCGACTCTTCACGACCCCATGGACCAGCTCCCGCCAGGCCTTCCTGTCTTCCGCCGTCCTCTGAAGTTTGCTCAATTTCATGTTCGTTGCATCTATGACACTGTCTAACCATCTCATCCTTTGCCGTCCCCGTCTTCTTTGACCTTCAATCTTTCCCAGCATCAGGGTCTTCTCCAGAGAGTGCTCCCTTCTCATTTGGTGGCCAAAGTATTTGAGCTTCAGTTTCATTATCTGGCCTTCCAGGGAACAGTCAGGGTTGATTTCTTTGAGGATTGACTGATTTGATCTCCTTGCAGTCCAAGGGACTATCTTCTCCAGCAGCACCATAATTCAAAAGAATCTATTATTCGGCGTCAGTCTTCCTTATGGTCCAACTCTTGCAGCCATACATTACTACTGGGAATACCATTGCTTTGACCATGCAGACTTTTGTTGGCAGGGTGATGTTTCTACTTTTTATCGTGCTGTTTAGGTTCACCATCGCTTTCCTCCCAAGGAGCAGGCGTCTTTTAATTTCATGGCTGCAGTCACAGTCTGCGGTGATCTGGGATCCCAGGAACGTGAAGTCTGTCACTACTTCCACAGCTTCCCCTTCTATTTGCCAAGGAGTGATGGGACCGGATGCCATGATCTTAGTTTTTTTGATGTTGAGCTTCAAGCCCACTTTTGCGCTCTCCTCTTTTACTCTGAGCAAGAGGCTCTTTAGATCCTCTTCACTTTCAGCCATTAGAGTGGTATCATCTGCATATCTGAGGTTGTTGATCTTTTCCCCAGCAATCTTAATTCCCGCTTGTGATTCATCCAGGCCAGCATTTCGCATGATGTACTCTGCATATATATTAAATAAGCAAGGTGACAATATACATCCTTGTCGTACTCCTTTTCCTATGCTGAACCAATCAGTTGTTCCATATCCGGTTCTAACTGTCGCTTCTTGGCCCTTATACAGGTTTCTCAAGAGACATGTGAGGTGGTCTGGTACTCCCATCTCTTTAAGGACCTGCCATAGTTTGTTGTGATCCACACAGTCAAAAGCTTTAGCATAGTCAATGAAGCAGAAGTAGATATTTTTCTGGTACTCTCTTGCTTTCTCCATAATCCAGCGAATGTTGGCAATTTGATCTCTAGTTCCTCTACCTCTTCGAAACCCAGCTTGTACTTCTGGTAGTTCTCTATCCACGTACTGTTGAAGCCTAGCTTGTAGGATCTTGAGCATGACCTTGCTAGCGTGTGATATGAGTGCAATTGTGCGATAGTTTGAACATTCCTTGGCATTGCCCTTCTTTGGGATTGGAATGTATACTGATCTTTTCCAATCCTGTGGCCACTGTTGCGTTTTCCAAATTTGCTGGCAAATGGAGTGCAGAACTTTAACAGCATCATCTTCTAAGACTTTGAATAGCTCAGCTGGAATACCATCACCTCCACTAGCTTTGTTGTTAGCAATGCTTTCTAAGGCCCATTTAACTTCACATTCCAGGATGTCTGGCTCGAGGTCAGTGATTATACCGTCGTGGTTGTCAAGGACATCGAGGTCTTTCTTGTATAGTTCTTCTGTGTATTCTTGCCATCTTTTCCTAATCTCTTCTGCTTCTGTTAGGTCCCTACCGTTTTTGTCCTTTATCATGGCCAGCTTTGCATGGAACGCTCCCTTGATTTCTCCAATTTTCTTGAAGAGATCTCTAGTCCTTCCCATTCTATTGTTTTCTTCTATTACTTTGCACTGTTCATTCAGGAAGGCCTCCTTATCTCTCCTTGCTGTTCTCTGGAAATCTGCGTTCAGTTGGGTAAATCTTTCCTTTTCGCCTTTGCCTTTCGCTTTCCTTCTTTCCTCTGCTATTTGTAAAGCCTCATCAGAAAGCCACTTTGCTTTCTTACATTTCTTTTTCTTTGGGATGGTGGTGATTGCTGCCTCCTGTACGATGTCACGAACCTCTGTCCATAGTTCTTCAGGCACTCTATCTATCAAATCCAGACCCTTGAATCTATTCTTCACCTCTACTGTATATTCATCAGGGATGCGATCTAGGTCAAACCTGAATGGCCTCGTGGTTTTCCCAATTTTCTTCAGTTTAAGTCTGAATTTTGCAATGAGTAGCTCATGATCTGAACCACAGTCAGCTCCAGGTCTTGTTTTTACTGACTGGATAGAGCTTCTCCATCTTTGACTGCAAATTATATAGTCAATCTGATTTCGGTGTTGCCCATCTGGTGATGTCCATGTGTAGAGTCGCCTCTTAGGTTGTTGGAAAAGGGTGTTCGCTATGACCAGTGTGTTCTCTTGACAAAACTCTGTTAACCTTTGCCCTGCTTCATTTTGCTTTCCAAGGCCAAACTTGTCTGTTATTCCAGTTACCTTTTGACTTCCTACTTTAGCATTCCAGTCCCCTATGATGATGAGGACATCATTTTTTGGTGTTAGTTCTAGGAGGTGTTGTAGGTCTTCATAGAACCGGTCCACTTCAGCCTCTTCTGCATCAGTGGTTGGGGCATAGACTTGGATTACTGTGATGTTGAATGGTTTGCCTTGGAATCGGACAGAAATCATTCTGTCATTTTTGAGATTGTATCCCAGTACTGCCTTTTGCACTCTCTTGTTGACTATAAAGGCCACACCATTTTTTCTACGAGATTCCTGGCCACAGTAGTAGATATAATGGTCTTCTGAGTTAAATTCGCCCATTCCTGTCCACTTTAGTTCACTGATTCCTAGGATATCGATGTTCAGTCTTGCCATCTCATTTTTGACCACGTCAAGCTTACCTTGATTCATAGATCTTACATTCCAGGTTCCTATGCAGTATTGTTCTTTGCAGCATCGGACTTTCCTTTCACCATCAGACACATCCACAACTGAGCGTCCTTTCGGCTTTGGCCCAGCCGCTTCACTCTTTCTGGGGTTACTTGTACTTGTCCTCTGCTCTTCCTCAGTAGCATATTGGACACCTTCCGACCTGAGGGGCTCATCTTCCGGCGTCATATCTTTTAGCCTTTTGATACTGTCCATGGGGTTTTCTTGGCAAAAATACTGGAGTGGGTTGCCATTTCCTTCTCCAGGTGGATCACGCTTGGTCTGAGTTCTCTGCTGTGGCCTGTCCGTCTTGGGTGGCCCTTCACGGCATAGCCCACAGCTTCATTGAACTGCGCAAGCCCCCTCGCCACGACAAGGCAGTGATCCATGAGGGGCCACAAGTGATGGGCCACTACATAAAAGTGCCTAACATCTGGTGACACTCTGGACAAAACTCTATGGTAGAATTAGCTTCAAACCATAGAGTTTTGCCCCCAAAACAGAGTGTAGCCCCCACGATGTCACCAATATGTGTATGTCACTTTCGGGTGATGTAGGCACGTCACTGACACAACCCTCTGTGGTTGATTAGAAGAAGAAGAGGAGGACGAGATTGGATTTATACCCCGCCTTTCACTACCCAAAGGAGTCTCAGAGCGGTTTACAATCTCCTTTCCCTTCCCCTCCCCACAACAGACACCCTGTGAGGTGGGTGGGGCTGAGAGAGCGCTTTCCAGAACTGACTTTGAGAGAACAGCTCTGACAGCACTACGGCTTGCCCAAGGTCATCAGGAGTGGGGAATCAAACCCGGTTCTCCCAGATTAGAGTCTGCACACTTAACCACTATACCAAACTGATACAGTTACTAGCAGGGCCGGCCCGAGGAGTTTCTGCGCCCTAGGCGACGCTAGCTTGTGGCTCCCGCGCCCCCCCCAGGTGAGGCTGTCTTGTGCCCCCCCAGCGCCGATGACAAAGGAATATGATGGTTTCCAGGCTAACTTTTGCCTTCCTTTGGGGGACTTTCTGCACTCATAAGTAATCGCAAAGAAAAAAATGCATTTTCCACCCCCTCTCCTTTGGGCACAAAAGGCCTCTTCCCCAAACCCCATCGCCTCTTTTCCCCCAAACTGCACGCCTCTCTCCCCAGCCGGGGACAGAGCATTGCACACCGTCGCACGCATGCACACAGAAAAAGATTTTGGAGCCTACCCGCTTTTCCCCGAAGCCACCCAAACCTTCCTGCCGCTGCAACTAAACCCAAAGGTGAAGGGGGGGGAGGCAGACACGCGGCAAGCCACACAAACGCCACTGCAATCGAAGGGGGGGGGAATGTTGGAGGCTGGCAGAGGAAAGGGAAGCGGTATGCGTGACTGGGCATGGGTGTGGGGGTGCGCGCTACGAGTAGAGACCGACTTCTCAGGCACAAGGCAAACATTTCCCGTTTGGAGTGCTCTCTCCTGGCTTGATGGCCCGGTGCAGCCCCAGACTTTTTTGGGAGGGACCCCATTTCCTTCTCCTCTCCATTGGCCCTCCTGGTTAGCGCTCCAGATCTTCTTGGTTTTTTCCTCCTTCCGAGCCCGGCCAGTCCCTCAGGATCCCCCCTCCCCCCACTGCTCGCCTCTTCTCTCCTCGGCCTCCTGAAAATAAAACGATGCAAAGCACCGCACTCGCCACCGAAGGAGGAGGCGCTGGAGGCAGCGGGTCCATGAACCGGCCCAACCCTCAGTCCCCGGACGCAGAGGCAGGGCTGGGGGCGGGACTGGCCCACGGAACCACCTGCCACTGCAGCCCCCGGCCGCAGAGGTGGGCCAGGTGCAGTTTGGCACTCCTAAGGGCCGGCGCGCTCTAGGAGAACGCCTAGTTCGCCTAGTGAGCGAGCCGGCCCTGGTTACTAGAATTCTTTTTTGGGGAAAGTCATGGCTATAAATCATTAAAAATCAATTTGTTTCGCAGTGAAGACAGAGCAGAAAGGAAACACCAACTCACCTTCATAAGATTCAAATCTCTTTATCAGGAAACCACACTCCTCAATAATCCTGTCCTCAATGGTCTTCTTGCCCACTCCGTAGTCCCGTAAGGTGGCTATCGTAAACCGCCGCATCACTCTCCAGTTCTCACCGTGTGCAAGAAGAATGCCTGAATGGAAGTGCAGGCCAGATTTCAAATTGGTGTGGCTATTCCAGTTGATTAAGACAGGTACCTTTGAGGACTTGTTGGGAAGAGGAAATGCCAACCGCCCCCCCAGTTATTTGGTCTTCCCTCTCTCCCTCCAGTCTCTTACCCAGTATTTCTCCCCTCCTCTTCCTTCCTGCCTGTTCGTCTCCTCAGCCCTGCCCAGTGGTGTGGGAGGAGGTAGAGGAGGTAAGCCCGTACCCCCTCCCCTCACATGCTTATCACAGCCATTGCCACCATATTATCACAGCCATTGCAACCCTAAGCAGCTAAGCCTTCTTGTCTTGTTCCCCAGCCTCATCTACTAAAAGCCCAGCAACCTGCATGTTCCCATAGGCCTCCCTGAACTCCCTTCTCCTGAACTCCCATTTACAAACCCAGGATAGGAATTATCTGTCCCCAGCTGCAGTTTCCCACCCCTGAGGAAACTGAGGAGTGGGATAAATAAAACAGCATCCACAGTGACACTCTGGGGATGTCCCCTCCTTTCTATTGTTCAGGCCACAGAAGATGAAGGGGAGCTGCCTAGAGCACCACCCAGAAGTGACATCACATCCTTCTCAAACCCCGGCAACCCCAGGCACCACCCACAAAATCTTTCAGCACTTTCTGAGGAGGTGATGGAGGAGATGGGTGGTGGTGGTCAGTGGTAAGCAAGTAGAACAGGAGGTCTGGTGCCTTTCCCCACATGTACCACTTGAGGTAACCACCTCAGATGATCTCACTGTACAGCCACATCCTTGGCCGCTGTTGTTTCCTTCACCTCAGTTACCCACAGTTACCATCCTCACAATTTTACCATCTCTACAGATTCCCACAACTATTTATGGCAACCCTCCACCCATCTGCCACTCTTTAAAGCCCTCTCCCCTCCTGTAGGACACTGGTCCCACCAAACACCCATCAAGGTGGACTATGTGGTCCTGCATTTACTATACTTTGATTCATGATTTCTTGGGATACCCTAGTTTAGGCCTGTTGTTTAAATGGGGCAAAATACCAGGGCCTGAATGCAATTGTGGTGCGGCCCACCAAACTATTTTCCATCTGTCACAGGAATGTGAGCATTGTGCTTTCCAGGGAGATGTGATGGAGCTCTCTGAACTCTCCCCAGCTGCAAGTGAGTGGATTGAAAATTTAGGGGGATTGCCCAGTCTGTCTGCATAACTTTTGTATCTACTTGGTTACGTATTTTATATTATTATATGCTTCCTGTGTGTAACTCTGCCATATGATAAATAAATAAATAAGCCCTGGAAGACCAACAAACAAGAGTATAAAGATCCAGCATAGATGTTACCTCCTAGCACTGTTTCGAGAGTTTTATCTGCCTTCTCTTCAGTTATTATGGTTAATAGCCACTAACGGACTTATCCTCCCCCCTGAATTTGTCTTATCCCCTTTCTGAGTCATCTGTGCTCACATCCATTGTTACATTCACTGGCAGTGAATCCCCCAGTTTAATTAAAGGTAAAGGTAAAGGTTTCCCTTGCTCGAAAGCCAGTCAAATCCGACTCTAGGGTTGCAGTGTTCATCCCTGCTTCAAAGCCGGAGCCAGCGCTGTCTGAAGACATTTCCGTGGTCATGTGGCCGGCATGACTAAACACCAGGGCGCACGGAACGCTGTTACAGTTTAATTACTCAATGAGTAAAGAAATATTTCCTTTTGTCTGTCCTGAATATGTTGTCCACTTCATTGGGTGTCTTTGGGTTCTAGTAAAGTGGGAGAAAAACTTCTCACTCTTCATTTTGTCCACCCAAAGCATAATTTTAATGGGTGGCACAGAGATAAGTTAATGGCTACAGGTCTTCACAACAGAGTTGAAAAATTAGCAAGGTACTCGTAAGCTCTGGTTTAAGTACCCTAGTCCTTTAGATTGGGGGTATCTCCTACAACAACATTTGATACGGACTTTCCATGGTTATGCTTCATATATAGACTCAAATACAATGATTTAAAGGGGCAGCAGTATGATAATGATACAATACAGACAAGACACTGCAATAATGCACACAATGCAAAAATACTATAATACTATGATATGATATATGTTCACTTCATGATGTTTTAATCTTTGTTTCACAAACAGGACGTCATCAAACGGTCAGTGAAGACGTCAAGATAAATGGAAGGACGAACTTCCCCGGAGCTACCGCTCGTTTCGATAATTCTTTTTCATACAATGGTCTCCTATCAAAAATAGACAATGCTCATAATAGGGAACCACCCCGCCACTACATTTCACGATTCAACAATATTAAAAGGAATACATACAGTTCTGCATCCGTACATTACAAAGCCACAATAGGAACCTCACCGTGACCCTTCACAATTTCTTCAAGCACTTGGAAGAAGGGCCTCTCAGCAAAAGCCTCGGCCTGGTTCACCAAAGCCTCCTTTACAGTCTCATACCCTGTCAGCAATACCATTTTCTGGGATCCCACTTGAAGGCTGAACACAGGCCCATACTGTTTGGATAACTGAAAAGTAAATGAAAAAAGGGAGAAACATCATCCTGGTCTTCTGAGTCACTCACAATCCCTCACAGAACCAAGACAGCAATTCCAGACTCATCATTTGACCAGTCTTGAACTCCTTTTTGACTGATTGCTTCAATTATTTTTGTACTACTGCAATGATTCCTTGTTTTATATGTGTGTGTGTCTCTTTAAAAGTTTGGTTGCATGGCTGTGTGATAGACTAGAGTGCTTGAAGAGACAAGTGTGGTGTGATTGGTGATTGACAGAGAGGGGGAGGGGTTTTGGAAGTGTTTCTGAGTGGATGAATATGTATGTCTGTCAAGAGTGACAGTGACAGTTTTGACAGTTGAGAAAGACAGTTGTTAAGTAGTTGGTTCTGAAGTCTGTGGGAGAAGCAGTCTTGTGTGTGATATAGGAGTTAGTTCGGTGTATGGAAAAAGTTGAATGTATATGAAAGTCTGAGTGACAGACTAGAGAGATACAAGAAATGTAGATGACCTTGAGTTAAAGTTACAAAGTTACCTGAAAAATTCCTGACAGAAAGGGAGCAGAGCTTGTGTTGGACACCAAACAATTTATCAGAATATTCACATTACCAGTTACTTTGTTATACCTTTTTATTTATGAAGTATTTCAATAAAACTACTTTTATTTAAGCATACCAGCTGAAAGGAATCTTTCCTCAAGAACACTTAGTACCTCGAAAAGCCTTAAACTCGACCTACCTACCCAGTAATAGAAAGAGTAAAAGCATAAAGGTTTGGAAATCCTTTTAAAATTTCCTGGTGGCAGCCGGATATACCCAGTAGAACAAAACATAAAAGAACACTTTTAAAGGGAAACCAGACCTCCCCAGATAAGAGGTCGTCACAACTACCTCCCAGCCAACATGAAGTGTGGACAGTGTTGCCAACAGGCCTAGAGGGGGAAAATGTCCTATCCCTTCAACAGAGTCTTATCTACCAGGTAATGTTATTTACCTCCATGCCACGAAAAGTTTCCACTGCCCATTTGCACACATTATTAAAGGGATGGGACATTTTTATCCAGGCCTGTTGGCAACCCTGTGTATGGATAACGCATACACAAATATACAAGCATTTTTTAAAAAAAAAACCCTACGAAAACTGGCAAGATCAATAAAGGAAACAGCAGTCAATAGAATAGTGAAATACCACCAATACAAATGTTAGTCTTTAAAGAAATGTACTATTCATTCAGGCGGGTAGCCGTGTTGGTTTGATGCTTGTTCTGTACTATTTATTGTTATTAAAATATCTATAGATTGCTTTTCCCCATGGAGTGGGTCAAGGTTTAGAAATCCTGCAATCCAATAGGAAAAAAGAGGGCCTGATGGGTTCAATTTTGAGAGGAAGTGGGAGAGAAAGTCTGGAAGAAGCCAGTGAGGAAGAAAGCTGAGGTGAAAAAGCGCTGTGCTTTCTACTGCTGGAGAAGTGCATCTGTTCTAGAGAAGGATTGGCTAAGAAGCAGCTAGGCAGTAGAGTAGGGATTTGACTCTGACAGCCAGACTTTGACTCTGACAGCCAGACTTCAGGAGCAGTGGGATTTGTTTTCCGGGCAGGCTGGGCCATGATTCAGATCGGGACTACAGTACAGGGGGAGTAGGGGCTCCCCCCCCCAAAAAAAAATCCCCCCTCAGGTTACTATTTGTCCAGCGGATGGCACCAACAGCAACTCCCTAAAGCTCTTTCTGGTTGGCTGCCTAGACCCCAGAATGTGGCTCTGCTGGGACGTTGCCCTTCTGGAGTTTGTGATCAGAACCCATAGATTAACAGTACAATCCTAAGCAAACTCACTCCCTTCTAAGTACATTGACTTCAAGTGGCCTTGAAAGAGCATAACTCTGCTCAGAATGGCTCTGTCTTTGGGGCTACACAAGGTATTTGGGGCTACACAACGTGGCTGGGGCTCTTGTCCTGAACAGCCTTCAAAGGCAGCTCTGGACCGTAAAGTCCACCACACATTTGCAGTAGTGATCAGAGTGAGGATGAACTTGACCAGATCTTGTTTTTTCCAGGGAGGGAGGCAATTGCCAGTCCAGCTAAAGTTGGTAACAACAGGCACTGCAAATGTCCGTCTGCAGCAACAGATACAGCATAGCATCCCCAACTTTTTTTCTTTTTTTTAGCCATCAAGTCACAGCCAACTTATGGCGACCCCTCAGGCTTTTCAAGGCAAAAGACATTCAGAGGTGGTTTGCCATCGCCTGCCTCCACATAGCCAGTCCGGTGTTCTTTGGTGGTCTCCAATCCAAATCCTTGGCTATCGAGGTTAGAACACTGCCACCAATGTTCCCTCTAAACTGTGGAGTCTTGTGAGCAAAGATTCTACTTTGTGAGCTACTGGCTTTAAAGTTGTGAGCCAGTGATTTGGCTGCTGCATCAATTAGTTTGCTCTGGAGCCATCCCTTCCTGAGCCGAGACAAAAATGTGTGAGCCGGAGGCTACAAAACTGTGAGCTAGCTCACACTAACTAGGCTTAGAGGGAACACTGACTGCCACTCTACCAACTCCATGGTTCAGGGTGAAACAGCAAAGCATTACAGAAGCAAGAATGAGAGAGAGACAGATGTTTTTGTCATTACACACATTGCAGCCAGCACTTGGGGGCGTGCCCCTGCCCTGCCAGTTCTCCCTGCCCAGCAAGAAGATCAATATAACGCGGGGATCTACGACTGCCACCCGAACAAGACTAGCAAAAAAGTTTACCTGGGCCATGGTTCCGTAAGGCCTCTTGTGATCGAGGAGGAGGAGATTCCCAATAAAAGGCATCGGTCTCGGTCCTGGGGGGAAATCCTGGCAGCCGCCGTTCCAGAAGCGGCCCATACTGCCACTCTACCAACTCCATGGTTCAGGGTGAAACAGCAAAGCATTACAGAAGCAAGAATGAGAGAGAGACAGATGTTTTTGTCATTACACACATTGCAGCCAGCACTTGGGGGCGGGCCCCTGCCAGTTCTCCCTGCCCAGCAAGAAGATCAATATAACGCGGGGATCTATGACTGCCACCCGAACAAGACTAGCAAAAAAGTTTACCTGGGCCATGGTTCGGTAAGGCCTCTTGGGATCGAGGAGGTGGAGATTCCCAATAAGAGGCATCGGTCTCGGTCCTGGGGGGAAACCTTGGCAGCCGCCGTTCCAGAAGCGGCCCATTTTCAAAAGAAGCGTCATCGTAAGGACGGACAGGAAAAATAGGGCAAAAAAAAACCATCCAGTCCATTTCCTGCCGACGAAAAGTTTTCCGAAGTGACAGCGGATCGTGATCAAGCCCAGCCTGACCGGCTAGACGAGTTGCAAGGAGATACACGACTGCATAAAAGTAGTAGTGCGACACTGTACAGGAGACTTGAGACACGGACTGGCTTGTGCTCAGCCCTAGTGAATCGGGCGCAGCTCTCCTCTGCCACAGAAGGCCTCCGGGCTCCCTTCTGAGCGGGCGGCGTCTCGCTCCTCAAACGAAAACGTTGCAACTTGCCGAACTAATGTGGGCTCTTAGGACTACAACGCGCCAAGTCTCTCCCTCCTCCCCGCTCTGCTGTCAGAGCTCCCGCGAGGGCCTGGAGCGGACACAGGGGTTTACAAAATCCCCCGCGGCCCCACCAGCTGGCTCCCCGGTCCTGGGAACCCAAGCGGGGCCTCCACCTCCCTTTGCTCTCGTGCAAGAGGGAAGGAGCAGCAGTGGAATGCGCGGCAGTGGCCTCGGCTGCCTAGGGAGATGGTGAGCTTTCCCTCATGGGCAGTCTTTAAGCAGCGCTGGACAAACCCTTGTCAGGGACGCTTTAGGCTGCGCCTGCATTGAGCGGAGGGTTGGACTGGAGTCTGTAGGGCCCCTGTTCCAACTCTGTGATTCTATGAGATCCACTTCTACAGAAGCAATGCCGCCCTAAGCCAGCGACTGCAAGAAAACTACGACCCCCAAGTTCCCTAGCGGCACGAGGGGGGGGGGTGGCAGAGCGCCAGGAAGTTAAATACCAAAAGGAGGGCTGGGCTGAAGTGGCATGAACCGAGTCAGTCGGAGAAGGGGAGGCAAAAGTCAGGCTGTTGGGGCGGGGGGGGGGGAGGCTTGTGGGGGGGGGGGGGAAGGTGTGGGTGGGAGCGATCGTTGCTGTTCACAGAGAAAGATAAAAGAGGGATTTTAGGAGGAGCAGAAGTTTATATTTCTCTGGGAATGGAGGTCAGAGTGACATAGGGTTGCCAAGTCTGGGTTGGAAAATACCTGGAGACTTTGGGGGTGGAGCCAGGAGAGGGCGTGGTTTGGGGAGGAGAGAGGCCTCAACACAATACAATGCCATAGAGTCCAGCCTTCAAAGCAGCCATTTTCTCCAGGGGAGCTGATCTCTGTCTGCTGGGGATCAGTGGTAAAAGCAGGAGATCCCCAGGCCCCACCTGGAGGCTGGCAACCCTAGATCAGTGACAATTGATTCGGGTGGGTAGCCATGTTGGTCTGAAGCAGCAAAACAAAGTTGGAGTCCAGTGGCATCTTTAAGACCAGCCAAGTTTTATTGTGGGTATAAACTTTAGTGGTCTGTACATTCTTCACATGAAGAAAAGTTTAAGTCCAACAAAGTTTTATTCAAGGTATGAGCTTCCATGTGCAGGCACACTTCTTCAGATGCAATGAAATGGAAGTTACCAGTCCATACATATAGCTAGAGGGGGAGCAGCAAATTTGCATACAACATTACAAAAGATGCTTAACAAATGTAAGGGCAAAACTAGAATATGTTGTTGAAGACTTTTCATGGTTTCCAATCCTGAAAAACACATCTTACAACAGCACTACATATAAGATTAGAATTTCAACAGCCAATCCATATGCAAAAGAACCTCCTCAGGAAAGCTCCTCCATTAGCATGCCACAGCCTGGGAAACTCCTACAAGATAATGACTCGGCCCTACCCCACATTCCTGAGTAGATCTAAATTACCTGCCTACCATTTTTCTTCTCACCTTGACACAGACAGTACTCCATCTTTCTGTGTTATACCTCTGAGGATGCCAGTCACAGCTGGTGGTGAAACGTCAGGTATTACAGTGCCAAGACCACGGCCATACAGCCCGGAAAATCTACAATAACTAATAAAAAACTAGAATAACAAGTTTAGTTTATATAGTCACCATTTTTTGTGTGTAATCCTGAGGGAAACCATAGTGGGAATATATCAGAGCTGGAGATTGATGTGCAGATGTACCCTTAATTGTGGAGTGCTGAAAGTAATTAACTGAGACCCTGTTATGCTCCATCCATCTCCTCACAAGCACAAAGGTAATTTAACAGTGTCCCTTTCTTTGAGTTGGGGTGATTGGAGGAGGAGGAGGAGGAGAAGAGCAGGATTTATACCCCACCCTTCACTTGGATTCTCAGAGTGGCTTACAATCTCCTTCCCTTCCTCTTCCCACAACAGACACCCTGTGAAGTAGGTGGGGCTGAGAGAGCTCTGGGAGAACTCTTGAGAGAGCAGCTCAGAGAGAACTGTGACTGACCCAAGGTCACCCAGCGGGCTTCATGTGGAGGAGTGGGGAATCATACCCAGTTCTCCAGATTAGAGTCCACCACTTTTAATCACTACACCTCAATTTGAGAGCTAGAGAGTATACTTGATCCAGACAATAAGGGCATTTGCGTGCTTCTGCAGGAATTCTATCTTCCTTGCGCCTCAGCTGAGTCTAAGGTGTTACACCTTGCCAATAGAAAAGTTGATCTGAGCTTGTGAATTTCTAACCAGCAGAAATAGTCTGGCAAGGAAATTTTACCACTAAAGAGTGTCTGGAAGAAGACTGGAGAACATTTATGATTTGTGTCCTTGAGCACCAAGGACCATCTTCATTTAAGACCTTATTTTGAAACTTTTTACAGCTTTCTTTCCTAGTACTGTTCTTTGCAGCCTTAAGTTGCTCTATTGGGAGGGAAAGTCTTTAAATTTCTGCTCCAGGTGGACATAGAGGTATCTGAGATTAGGAGCTGAAACAAAACAGGAGCTATTGACGGCTCAAGAAGGGAAAACCAAAATTTAATGACAGATTGATAAATAATAGTAGACAGGTTTGAAAGCCACAGCTCTAATCGCAAGGTGGAGATACATCGTGGGCTAATAAAACTAGATTGTCTGCATATGCTAAATAAGGTGCAGACTGACCACTTGGCTGAGGAGAACAGGATTGATAGTCCTGGCTAGGAAGAAAATCATTTATATATAAATTAAATAAAAATGTGGTCAAAATGCAGCCCTGCCTAACACCTCTTCTTACCCTAATTGGGTTCGAGAGGGTGGAGCTACCTGGCATACAAACCTGAAGAATATTGTCAGAATATAGGATTCCTAAGAAGCGCCAGCAATCTGCCAGGCATACCCGTGTTAAAAAGTTTGTTCCAAAGTCTAACAAGAGATATAGAACTGAATGCACCACAGAGGCCAATAAACAAAGTGTAAAGTACACTGCCTGCAAGTTTATGTCTATGCTTTCAGCCTGCTGGCTAAATGGCTAGCATAATGCTTGCCTATAACAGAGAGCAAGCTTATAGGGCACTAGCTGGATCATCTTTTGTTCCTTTTTTGAAAAACGGAACTATAATTGCTAATTTCCAAATAAACATAAGAACATAAGAGAAGCCAATGTTGGATCAGGCCAATGGCCCATCCAGTCCAACCCTCTGTCACACAGTGGCCAAAAATACCATCAGGAGGTCCACCAGTGGGGCCAGGACACTAAAAGCTCTTTCACTGTTGCCCCCCCCACCCCCGCACCAAGAATACAGAGCATCACTTGCCCCAGAGTCCCTATCTATACCTTGTGGCCAATAGCCACTGATGGATCTCTGCTCCATATGTTTATCTAATTCCCTCTTGAAGCTGTCCATGCTTGTAGCCACCATC
The DNA here is from genome assembly GCF_001447785.1 of Gekko japonicus. Lineage (NCBI taxonomy): Eukaryota > Metazoa > Chordata > Lepidosauria > Squamata > Gekkonidae > Gekko > Gekko japonicus. The sequence continues at coordinate 68,570 of NW_015177157.1, forward strand.
ACCTCCTGTGACAGTGAATTCTTTGGGTGAAGAAGTACTTCCTTTTATCTGTTGTAACTCAGCTGCTCAGCAATTTCATGGAGTGCCCACAAATTCTTGTATTGTGAGAAAGGGAGAAAAGTACTTCTTTCTCAGCCTGCTCTATCCCATGCATAATCTTTTTTTTTTAATCCCCTGAAGACAGGGTAGCTTTATTTATTTTTTGTTACACCTACAAACTAAAAGACAGATAAAAAGGGAAGGAAATAGGACCCCGGGATTAAAAGACAGAAAATCAAACCCACACTATAACTAAAAGCCCAAGAGTAGAGATCATTAACAGTTAGTATTCAGTTAGTTTTATACATTCCACACTTCGGTTTTAACCAATAAGTCAGAGAATTAGTCAGTTCATGTTAGTTCCATGTTAGTTCCAGTTCATTCAAGTGCATGTCGAGATTCTTCCATCATCATCTTCGTTTGCAAGTCTTTAAAGTTTAAAGCTTTACTTCAGTCCTCTTAATCTTAAATCATACGCATCTCTGGCAGGATCCCCATGCATAATCTTGTAAACCTCGATCATGTCACCCCTCAGTCGTCGTTTCTCCAAGCTAAAGAGCCCCAAGTGCTTTAACCTTTTTTCATAGGGAATGTGTTCCAACCCTTTTATCCTTCTAGTTTCCCCTTTCTATACTTTTTCCAAAGCTATAATATCCTTTCTGGGGTGTGGTGACTCACAACAGACATCTGAGGTGTGGTTAACTCACAACACACCTCAGAGTGCCTGGTCGTCTGAATCCCATTTGCTTAATAATTCTGTATAAAAGATTACATTGATTTACATATAATAAAGATAGAAAGGATGACGAAAGAGAGGAGTGTGCCCCCAGTCACCATCTGCTTGGCATACAGAAGGTCCTAGGTTAAATCCCCGGTATCTCCAGGTTGAAAAAAGGATTAGGTGGTAGGTAATGTGAAAGATTTCTGCTAGACACTTGGGGGGGGGGAGGGGAACCCAAA
>NW_015177157.1:69685-76570 GCF_001447785.1 Gekko japonicus
CGCTCTTTGCAGGTGTAAGTCAGCCCCCCCCCCCTCTGACTGGAAACAAGGGAAGATGCAACACAGAAAGGGGGGGGGGACACAGACAAAAGAGAATGCTTAATTTCCAGGACAGCTTTGTTCTGCTGACTCATTCAGTGAGCTGCAGTCTTCTATTAATCTATTCATCAGATGATAAAAGCAATAGAACAGCTCAAACAGGTTCCAGAATTAGTAGAACAGGTGAGCAAACCCCGCGGCCCAAGTGATTTATGAAGCAGTTTTCTTCTTTGAAAAACAGCCGTGTTTAAGCTACACTGGTAATTAAATATATTCTGTTTTCTGTCGCTGGCACTCACTTGTAAGTAGATGTACGTTTAGCTCAACTTGGATGTTGTGTTGATTCAAAGACACCTTTAATGTACGAATACAAGAAAACCAGCAGACACAATTGTTATTGGTTTTTCTATGTACATCAAAACAAACAAGACCCAAAGTCCAAATGTAAAGTCATGATGATGTCCAGATTTTAAGTTCAGCAGTGTCTCAGAGCTACTTTATGGGGTTTGGGAGACTGCCAGTGCTAAAGATCATGACTATGGGTTGGATCCAACCGGCTTTTTCACTGGTGATGAAGGGGTCCATTGTGACCACCCCAAAGTCTATGCTGGGGATCATGAGACCTGCATGGACAAAACCCACATGGGATGAAACGGTAGCGAAGAAGAAGAGGAGGAGAAGAAGAAGAGAAGAAGAGATTAGATTTATACCCCGCCCTTCACTACCCGAAGGTGTCTCAGAGCGGCTTACAAACTCCTTTCCCTCCCCGTAGCTTACAAACTCCTTTCCCTTCCCCTCCTCACTAGGACTGAGAGAGCTCTTTCCAGAACTGTCCTTGAGAGAACAGCTCTGACAGAACTATGGCTTGCCCAAGGTCATCCAGCAGGTGCAAGTGGAGAAGTGGGGAATCAAACCCGGTTCTCCCAGATTAGAGTCCATGCACTTAACCACTACCCCAAACTGGAGGAGGAAGAGGAGGAGATTGAGTGAACGGCGGGGGATAAATCCAATCTCCTTTCCTTTCCCCTCCCCATACCCTGTGAGCTAGGTGGGACTGAGAGAGCTCTGAGAAAACTGTTCTTGAAAGAACAGCTCTGAAAAACTTGTGACTGACCCCAGGTCACACCAGCAGCTGCATGTGGAGGAGTGGGGAATCAAAACCGGTTCTCCCAGATTAGATTCTGCGCTCTTAACCACTACACCAAACTGGCTCTCTAGAAAGGAAATTTGGAGCCAGACAGAGTAGAAGAAAAAGATGAGGAGATTGGATTTATACCCTGTCCTTCACTACCCAGAGAAGTCTCTGAGCGGCTTACAAACTGCTTTCCCTTCCCCTCCCCACAACAGACACCCTGTGAGGTAGGTGGAGCTGAGAGAGCTCTGATAGAAACTGCTCTTTTTCAAGAACAGCTGTGCCGGAACTATGGCTTGCCCAAGGTCATCTAGCAGGTGCAAGTGGAGGAGCGGGGAATCAAACCCGATTCTCCCAGATTAGAGTCTGCAAACTTAACCACTACACAAACTGGCTGTGAAAAAATCTGTGAAAAAAAACTGGCTGGATCTAACCCCGTGAGCTGATTCCTCTGAAGCCGTTGCTATGAAAGGTCTTCAGCAGGCAAGAAGCTGCAGAAAAGACTAAGGATGCACACATGGGAGCTAAGCAAGACAGAGAGTTAAATCTTAAGAACGTGGCAGAGCACAGCACTTGTAAGGTGCTGGAGGCGTCGTAAACCCAACCAGTGGTGTAAAGTCCAGGTCTTCTTTAGATGTTCCAGGGGCACGCTGGAAAGTGAATTTCTGGAGGAGACTTGTAAAGAACAAGAAGAGCTCCATTTTGGCCAGGGTTTCCCCTGCACACATTCTCCGACCTGTAACAATGGAGACGGAAGTCCAGTTTAATCAATTTCTTTATAAAATTTTCCAACTAACCATGAAATACCACCCAAAAGAGCTTGCCACGAAAAAAAATGAAAACAGACAGTGCCCTCCTAGGCAGGTCCACTCAGAACCCTACTCAATCTTTTATTCAGCGGTATGTACTCCCAAGACAGAGTTCTTAGGAATGCCAAATTAGGCACACTCAGAGGTCATTTCGGGGGGGAACGCAGGGGATCGCAGTTCCCCCAGGTGAGGGGCGGGGCACACGATGAAGCCCCGCCCCCTGCTTCCGGCCGCCCCACTTCCAGCCCTCATTCAGCCAGGAGGAGGCAGGAGAAGAGGGAGGGTAAGTTGCTTCCTCCCCGCCTCTCCCCACCCCTGCCTGCCTGGGGCCAGGGAGGGCCTTGGTGGGGCTTCCTGGCTCCTGATGTCAGGGGGTGTGGCATATGCTAATGAGTTATGCTAATGAGTTCCCCTAGCTCTTTTTCTATGAAATGACCCCTGCGCACACTATAATAATTATTGTCGTGGCTTCTTTTTTTAAAAAAAGGTGCTGGAACTTTCAAGAAGGAAATGAAGTTTTCAATCTGTATACTGAAAACTCATGAACTTTTAAACATTTTTAAAAGAATTTTGTCAAAGGGGTTCCGGGACTCTATTCTGGTGCATTCCCCTGGAAAAAAAAAGTCCTGATAATAATTATTGTTATTGCGAGAGAACATGTGTGTTAAAGACTGACAAACTCCCAGTGAAAGTCAGCACATAATGCCAAAAAGGGCATAGAGATAATTGTTGCAGTGCTGAATGACAAGCGCAAGCATTTTGGTTTTGCAAAATGAGAAATGGCCCGCTGTGGTGGCATTCTTCCAAGTAAATGTACTTAGGACTTGGGCACCCCAGCCAATAATTAAGCCACAGTGGCTCAGTGGTTAAGATGCTTAGCTGCAGACCAGAAGGTCAGTAGCTCAGCAGTTCGAGACCATGAGTGCCATGTGACGGAGTGAGCTCCCATCTCTGTTCCCAGCTCCTGCCAACCTAGCAGTTCGCACGCCAGAAACTGCAAGTAGATAAATAGGTACCGCTTCGGTGGGAAGGTAACAGCTTTCCATGCACCTCGGCATTTAGTCATGCCAGCCACATGACCACGGAAACGTCTTCGGACAGCACTGGCTCTTCGGCTTGGAAACGGAGATAAGCACCGCAACCCTAGAGTCGGATTCGACTGGCTTTCGAGCAAGGGAAACCGTGACCTTTTTTATGTCTAGAAGTAGATACCTGCAGAGAAAGGCATGAATGCATCTCTCTTCACAAACTTTCCGTCAGAGTCCAGAAAGTGCTCAGGATAGAACTGATGCGGTTTCTCCCACTGAGTTTCATCTTGCAGCACAGAGCACAGTAATGGGAGGACATAAGTTTCCTGCAAAGTCAAAGCGATGAGTTATTGGGGGGGGGGGTGAAGATAGCTTCAGAAGGTAGCCTTGCTGGTCTGCAGTAGAAAAGCTAGATTCAAGTCCGGTAGCAACCCAGTGGCCAACGAGATTGTCTTGGTATAAGCTTTCAAGAGTCAAAGCTCCCTTAATTAAATCGGACAAAGTTAACTTTGACTCTCAAAAGCTTACACCCTGAAAATCATATTGGTCTCTAAGGAGCTACTGGACTGGAATGAAGAAAATTAATAAGCCAGCCACACTTATAACCAGGGGTCATTTCGGGGAGGATCGCAGTTCCCCCGGGTGAGGTACAGGGGGGGCACATGATGAAGCCCCGCCCCCCACTTCCGGCCGCCCTGCTTCCGGCCCTCATTCAGCCAGGAGGAGGCAGGAGAAGAGGGTGGGTAAGTTGCTTCCTCCCCGCCTCTCCCCACCCCTGCTTGCCTGGGGCCAGGGAGGGCCTTGGTGGGGCTTCCTGGCTCCTGATGTCAGGGGGTGTGGCATATGCTAATGAGTTATGCTAATGAGTTCCCCTAGCTCTTTTTCTATGAAATGACCCCTGCGCACACTATAATAATTATTGTCGTGGCTTCTTTTTTTAAAAAAAGGTGCTGGAACTTTCAAGAAGGAAATGAAGTTTTCAATCTGTATACTGAAAACTCATGAACTTTTAAACATGGTATTGACCTGTGTGTGAACTCAAGAGCCAGAAAAGCGAGGGAAGGATTTGACTTGCATAAAGGACACTGAAAAGTTTAAAATATTTTGGCATGGGCCAACCACAGCTAGTGTTTATGTTCACAGAAGGTCAACCAGAAAGCCAAGGAAGTGGCCTGGCTCTTCCACTGAAATCAATGGGATTTAGCATGGCTTAACTTAATTCCGCAAAATGTTTGTGTCATGACCCCCTGTGGGTTGCCACCTTCTGCCGCCACCACCCTGGATTTAAGTCCCTTGAGAAGGCCCAGGGTACCTTCCCAAGCCCCTTCAAATTGCCCCTTTGTAGCCAAGACATGTAAGCGTGATGACCAGGCAGAGAAACCATTGAACAAAAAGGGTTTATTATTACAGTTCTGGGCAGGGGGGAAACAAGACAAGACAAGGGACTTTAAAATACATAACAGTGTTGAAAGGCCAAAAGAAACACAAAGCTAACACAGCTACCTAATACTCCTTAACTGTTACTACTCAAGCCCTACAGCTCTCTTAAGCCAGGCTTCTGCCTGTACTCACTGTCCCCAGTGAGGGATCTTTCTCTTAGACCAGTCTCCTCAGCATAGCTCTGTGAGAGGCAAACCACAGGGAGGAAAAGAACCCAGTTTAACTGACCACCAAGAATATAAACAATCTCCTCAGAGAATTCCTCGACCTCCATTTTTTACTGCTGGTGCGAAGCCTTGTGGAGATTGTAGGCTGTCTGTTTCCCACTCCCAGGTCAGTCTCTTAGGCCTCACTAGGCCCACTCCTGCACAGATCTCCAGAGGCCTACACAGATCATGACAATTTGCAAAGAGGTTCTTCTGTAGGCTTGCCAAGTCCCCCGGGGGGCAGGGAAACCTCTGCCCCAGAGGCCCGTTTCCCACCGGCGGCAGATCGGGCCCCGGGGGGAACCCCACCCCCAAAGTACGTTGACATGCACGTCACCCGGAAGTGACGCAACCACGCCGGGCACGCTGGGGGCGGTGCCACGGTCATCCCAGGGAAAACTCTATGGTTTTCCCTCGGATGGTCATGGCCCCTCCCCCAGTGTGCCCAGCGTGATCATGTCACTTCCGGGTGATGGGGTTGCGGCGCGCGCACGCTTTGCGCACGGGCGCTCCAGGAGAGAGACAGGAGTCCCCCGCTCCAGCGAAAGGTAACACTTGGCAACCCTATTCTTCTGGTGAATAAATGAATAGAAGAAGAAGAGGAGATTGGATTTATACCCCGCTGTTCACTACCTGAAGGAGTCTCAGAGCGACTTACAATCTCCTTTCCCTTCCACTCCCCACAGGTAGGTGGGGCTGAGAGAGCTCTGAGAGAACAGTTCTGAGAGAACTATGGCTTGCCTTGCCCGAAGTCACCCAGCAGCTCCATGTGAAGGAGTGGGGACTCAAACCTGGTTCTCCCATATTAGAGTCTGCTCTTCTAACCACTATGCCAAACATGCCATATTCAACTGAGCTAAGGTTGTAATGCAGTGAAGTAAGACTGATCACCTTGGGAATGAAGTAGCCTTTAAAAGTGACATCCATAGTGGTTGCGTGTGGTATGTTTGTAGGGACAATGTTAGCAAACCTCTGAATTTCATGCATTACTGCATCCGTGTATGGCATTTTTGCACGGTGTTCTGTCCTTGGCTGAGCAGACCCAATCACCCGTGCAATTTCTTCTTGGACTTTGTCTGAGAAAATAAAACATTTCTTTTCACAAAAATAAATTTCACGATTTCAAGCCGAGTTCCTCAATAAGGGAAGAGTATGGGACATAAACCTTTTTATAAATGCATAACAGCTAGCTATATCTTCTTAATTACTGTTTTCACAAAGGTCATAAACAGCAAGCCATTTCACACTGAAACAGAAGCGTAAGATATGCTACCTGAGTTACAACATGATTTTACTACAGCTACTAAAAATTAAGCCACACACAACATTACTTGTCTTCATCTCTTAGTAAGCAAGAAATATTAAGCAAAGGAAAAATCAATTCACCTCTCAAATCTGGAAGTTCTGGGCCATCCAAAAGATACCTGAGGGACCGCCTTTCCCCACATGTTCCCCTGCGAGCACTACGGTCGGGGACGCAACATCTCCTGAAGATTCCAGGCCCCAAAGAGGCCAGGCTGGCTGCTACCAGGGCCAGAGCTTTTCCTGGTGGAACGAGCTCCCAGAGGAGATCCGGGCCCTGCGGGACCTGGTGCAGTTCCCTTCACGATTTCAAGTTGAGTTCCTCAATAAGGGAAGAGTGTGGGACATAAACCTTTTTTATAAATGCATAACAGCTAGATATATCTTCTTAATTACTGTTTTCACAAAGGTCATAAACAGCAAGCCATTTCCACACTGAAACAGAAGCGTAAGATATGCTACCTGAGTTACAACATGATTTTACTACAGCTACTAAAAATTAAGCCAGACACAACATTACTTGTCTTCATCTCTTAGTAAGCAAGAAATATTAAGCAAGGGAAAAATCAATTCACCTCTCAAATCTGGAAATTCTGGGCCATCCAAAAGATTATGATCTATAGAGTCAATTTGGTTAGTACCACATCCGCAGAAACTATTAGAGTATGGAATGCCATGAAACCTTCCAAACTACACCACTGATAGCAAGGCGTTCAAAGACACAAGCTTAAGTGCCCTTCTATACTTTGGAAGAGATAATTCAAACCAGGAGTTTGGCATTTTTATCAGGAAAATACCAATGGAAAAGGGTGAACATATTCTATGAGCTCTAACCAGCACTTATAATCAAGACCCTTTAAAGGTCTTTTAATTGGGTGACTCGATTCACAACAACTCAATTCACAACTACTCATAGTTTCTATCATATC
>NW_015177158.1:0-13927 GCF_001447785.1 Gekko japonicus
TGCTCCGTGTGACCGGGGCCTGTGTCTGGCAACCCTACTGTGAGTAGACAATATTGACCTTGAGGGACCAAGGGTCTGATTCAATATAAGGCCGCTTCATGTGTTCATCTGTGTTTGTGCGTTCAGACTACAGAGATCAGTTCCCCTACAGCAAATGGCTGCTTTGGAGAGCACACTCTATGGCATTATACCCTGTGGAGGTCCCTTCCTTCTCCAAACCCTGCTCTCCTCAGGCTTTATCCTTATCCTGTGAGCCACTTTGGTGTAGTGGTTAAGTGCACAGACTGTAATCTGGGAGAACCGGGTTTGATTCCCCACTCCTCCACATGCAGCTGCTGGATGACCCTGGGCAAACCATAGTTCTGTCAGAGCTGTCCTTGAAAAAGAGCAGTTTCTGTCAGAGCTCTCTCAGCCCCACCCACCTCACAGGGTGTCTGTTGCGGGGGGGAGAAGGCAACTGAGAAAAATGAAGCTCTGTATCCTTGGTGCTTGGGGGGGGGCAACAGTGGGAGAGCTTCTAGTGTCCTGGCCCCACTGGTGGACCTCCTGATGGCACCTGGTATTTTTGGCCACTGTGTGACAGAGTGTTGGACTGGGTGAGCCTCTGGCCTGATCCAACATGGCTTCTCTTATGTTCTTATGTCTGGGGCGATGATGCTCTGTATCCTTGGTGATTGGGGGGGGCAACAGTGGAAGGGCTTCTAGTGTCCTGGCCCCACTGGTGGACCTCCTGATGGCACCTGGTATTTCTGGCCACTGTGTGACACAGAGTGTTGGACTGGATGGGCCTTTGGCCTGATCCAACATTGGCGTCTCTTATGGTCTTATGTTCTTATGAGATGGGGGGAAGAAATCAAGGATTTAAGGAGATGTGGGAAGAAGGAAGGAGAGGATTGAAGAAGAAGAAGAAGACGAAGAAGAGATTGGATTTATACCCCGCCCTTCACTTGGAGTCTCAGAGCGGCTTACAAACTCCTTTCCCTTCCCCTCCCCACAACAGACACCCTGTGAGGTGGGTGGGGCTGAGAGAACTCTGACACAAACGGCTCTTTTTCAAGGACAGCTGTGCCAGAGCTTGTGACTGACCCAAGGTCACATCAGCAGGTGCAAGTGGAGGAGTGGGGAATCAAACCCGGTTCTCCCAGATTAGAGTCCGCACACTTAACCACTACACCAAACTGAGGGGGCCCTGGCGTTGGTAATTTCAGTTTTATCCAGGAAGAAGGTAGAGGCTTGAGCAGAGGTCAGAGAGAGAAGCCAGGCAAAGAAGATTATGAGGGAGGTTTACCAGCTCTGGGCTGGGGGGAGGAGCCAGGGAAGGGCAGGGTTGGGGAGGGGCCTCAGACTCCACCCTCCAAAGTAGCCATTTTCTCTGGAGGAGTTCATCTTTGTCATCTGGAGAGAAACGGTAATAGTAGATCTCCTATTGCCACCTGGAGGCTGGCAACAAGAAGGAGGAGGAGGAGGAGAGGAGAGGAGATTGGGTTTATACCCCGCCCTTCGCTACCTGAAGAAGTCTCAGAGTGGCTTGCAATCCCCTTCCCTCCCCCTCCCTACAACAGACACCCTGTGAGGTAGGCGGGGGGGAGAGAGCTCTTCTGAGGACTGCCCTTGAGAGAACAGCTCTGTGAGAACTTGTGACTGACCCAAGGTCACGCCAGCAGCTGCACGTGGAGGAGTGGGGAATCAAACCCGGTTCTCCCAGATTAGAGTCCGCGCTCTTAACCACTACGCCAAACTGGCTGATGGTTACCCTGACCTCACATCTCTGGGTAGAACGAAACCACAGTAGGCTATATCAGCTATTTGTTATATCAGCCTATCCATAATCTATAGATTTACATTTTATCCTGCCCTTCCCCCAGGGAGGCCCACGTGGATCTCTTTTCCTCCACTTTATCCTCGCAATGACCCTGCGGGGTAGGTTCAGCTGAGAGAGACAGTGACAAGCTCATGGCCTGTCTGCAAGTTTGGTAGCAGACGGAGGAACTGGACCCGGGCTGCCCAGATCTTAGTCGGACACCCTAACCCCTGTGCCACCCTGGCTCCTTATTCAGTGTATTGTCTCTGTTCCTCCTTGGAAAGGTGTGGAGGGATCTTCAGGCATCTTGAAGACCTGCACGGAATATAAGGCTTGCAACGCCGGCGTCATGACCATGACGTTCAGCCCTGCAATGACGCTGAGGAGGAGTGCTTTGTGCTGCCGAGAAGGGAGCTGCGGAAACGAATCCGTTATATGTGCGTATGTCATACTGATGTTTGACCTCCAGGGGGGACACCGTACTAAATGACATGGATGCTGCAGAGGTATGGATCCCTAGAGACCTGGATGGCCCGGGCTAACCGGAGCTCATCAGATCTCAGAAGCTAAGCAGGGTTGACCCTGGTTAATCCTTGGATGGGAGACCACCAAGGCACTCGAGGGTTGCTTTGGAGAGGAAGGGGATGGCAAACCACCGCTGAATGTCCCTTGCCTTGGAAGCCCTACAGGGTCGCCCTGACGTGGAGTGGATAGCCCAGGCAAGCCCAATCTCGCCAGATCTTGGAAGCTAAGCAGAGTTGACTCTGGCAAGTACTTGGGTGGGAGACGTCCAAGGAATACTAGAGGCAGGAGGTGGGGCCAGGCTTCATTTAGCCATGTCTCTGAATATCCTCCAGCTCCCCCAGCAGGGGACAGTCACCAGAGGTCACCATGACTTCCAGGTGCACACAGATAAGTGCACACACACACACAAACATTTTATGGCACCGTCTACACTGCATGCCGCTTTTGCTTTCTTTGCTCATCGGGTTTTATGGCATCCTCCACACTGCATGCCGCTTTCGCTTTCTTTGCTCATCGGGTTTTATGGCACCCTCCACACTGCATGCCGCTTTCGCTTTCTTTGCTCATCGGGTTTTATGGCACCCTCCACACTGCATGCCGCTTTCGCTTTCTTTGCTCATCGGGTTTTATGGCACCCTCCACACTGCATGCTGCTTTCGCTTTCTTTGCTCATCGGGTTTTATGGCACCCTCCACACTGCATGCTGCTTTCGCTTTCTTTGCTCATCGGGTTTTATGGCAGTCGAAAGGGCCTGTTAGGGAACTTTCTCCCATTGGTTCTCTGTGTCACATGAGTTTTAGCATCCAGACAGTCAACGTGGAACTTAGAACTAGTTAGAAAGGATGTTTGCCATTTTTTCTTCCAAATGCAAGCCTTTCCCTCCTTTATATAATAAAGCCTTTTTTCTTGAACTAATACACACATCTGGCTGCCTCCGTTACTCTGCCAGATATTCCAACACTATTCTTACATTCTTCTTCTCAGTGCCACCAAAAAACACTACATGGAATGGGTTCAGCTGCCCAGTCTGTTACACCCAGGATTCTGACTCGTGTGTCGCCGAAAGGACCCTGCGTTGCACCGGCTCTGAGAACCACTGTGTCTCCGTGACAGGCATGCTGGATTCCTTGAAAGACATCAGTAAGTCAGAACAAAATCTGGGAGAACAGGTAAATTAAGTTGACGGGGCTTGGCCTCAGAAGGACTTGAGGAAAACCAATTCACTCTCGGAGCCGTCCATGCTTCTAGCCGCCGCCACCTCCTGTGGCAGTGGATTTTTGCCTTCGCTCAGGAGGGATGACTCCAGAGCAAACTAATTTATGCAGCAGCCAAAACCACCATCAATAGCATGACATAAATGGTGCAAGGCAGGGTGGAGAAGGGGAGACCAAATGCCTGGCAGAACATCTCCATTTTACGGGCCCTGTGGAAGTGTAGTAAGTCCTCCAGGGCCCTGATCTCGCCCAGGAGAGTGTTCCACCAGGCCGGAGCCAGAGCCGATCTCAAGCCTATGGAGATCAGCTCCCTGTGAGAAAATGGCTGCTTTGGAGGGTGAACTCTATGGCATTCTACCCTAATGAATTATTTCCCCTCCCTTAACCCCGCCCTCTCCAGGCTCCACCCCCAAATCTCCAGGAATTTCCCAACCCAGAGCTGGCAACCTATTTCCTGTGAGTATTGTCCTGAGAGCCAGTTTGGTGTAGTGGTTAAGTGCGCAGACTCTAATTTGGGAGAACCGAGTTTGATTCCCCACTCCTCCACTTGCACCTGCTGGATGATCTTGGGCAAACCATAGTTCTGTCAGAGCTGTTATCTCAAGAGTGAAGGCAAAAATTCACTGCCACAGGAGGGGGTGGTGGCTACAAGCATGGACAGCTTCAAGGGGGAATTGGATAAGCATATGGAGCAGAGGTCCATCAGGGGCTATTAGCCACAAGGGATAGATAGGGACTCTCGGTCTGGGACAAGTGATGCTCTGTTTGGTGCTGGGGGGGGCAACAGTGGGAGGGCTCCTAGTATCCTGGCCCCACTGCTGGACCTCCTGATGGCCCCTGGTATTTTTGCCCACGGTGTGACAGAGTGTTGGACTGGATGGGCCATTGGCCTGATCCAACAGTGGCTTCTCTTACGTTCTTATGTGTGAGCCGGAGGCTAGAAAACTGCGAGCTAGCTCACCCTAACTCAGCTGAGAGGGAATGCTGGACATAAGCTACGGAATGTGATATGTTCTCCTTCGGAATGACACACGTTTGGCTTCCCTTTGCAGCTGCCGCCACCACCACATTTGCCGCCAAGGGCTGCGCGACCCAGAGCGTCTGTGATCCCAGACAGAGGGTGTCTGTTTATTCTGGTGATTTCTCCTACACCCTATCCAGGATCAAGGAGTGCCACCCAGCCCCCGTCTCAAAGAATTCAGCCTCTGTTCGCCACATCTCTTGGACGAAACCCATTCCTCTGCTCCTCGTCGCCATTTCTATAACATCCTCCTCCTGTTTCCTCTCCACAGAAATCTTTAGCAAAAGGCGAAAGATTTATGCAATCTGAAGAGAAACCAGAGTACTCCTTCTGTTTCCTGTTCCACACCATCCTGTAACAGAAGCAATCAGCTGGCCCAACTGCTCTGCACATCTGTTGTCAGGTTTACTTTTGCCCCCTCCCCCCCGCAACCACAGGGGCATGGAAGAGGCTGGTTATTTATTCCCCTCCAAGTAGGGTTGCCAAGTCTCACCTTGTTCCGGAGCGGGGGACTCCCGGGTCGAAATGACGTGACGACGCCGGGCATGCTGGGGGTGGGGCCACGACTATCCGAGGGAAAACCATAGAGTTTTCCCTTGGATGACCGTGGCCCCGCCACCAGCGTGCCCGGTGTGGTCGCGTCACTTCCTGGTGACGTGCACATCGGGGTGGAGTTCCCCCCAGGGCCCGATCCACCGGCGGCGGGGAATGGGCCTCTGGGGCAGGGGTTTCCCCACCCCCCCGGGAGGACTTGGCAAGCCTACCTCCAAGGAACTACAGCAACTGTGGGAGAGGAAAGGGCCAATGTGTCACAGCCAACTTTTGGTCACCCGGGAGGGCTTTTCGAGGCAAGAGATGTTCCGAGGTGGTTTCCCTTTCCCTGCCTCTGCATGACAACCCAGGATTCTTCGGCCGTCTCCCATCAAAGTGCTAGCCAGAGCCAGCCCCGTAGCTAAGGACTTTTTAGGGAGGGGGCCTGGGGGGCCCACCTGCTAATCCAATCGAAGGCTCCAGGGCAAGGGCTGCAGCAGCCACAGCCTCTGGGTCCAGCTCCCTCCCCCCAAGGAGCCCCAGTGCCTCTTCCCATGGCACAGCACCAGGGACAGCCTCTGAAATCACTGCCCTTGTCCTCCCTGCCAACAGGCTGACAGGCAATCAGGGGGAGCTGGGGTAGGGGAGCCGAGGCTCAGGAAGAAGGCCCATAAAAACTGCTAGGGGGCCGGGCCCCGCGGGCCCCGCGTTAGCTACGGGCCTGGCCAGAGCCGACCCTGCTTAGCTCCTGAGATTTGACATGATCGGGCCCGCCTGGGCCATCCAGATCAGGGAATTGCAACAGTACTGATGACAAAATAGAAGGGATTGGAGTCTCAGAGCGGCTTACAAACTCCTTCCCTTCCTCTCCCCATGACAGACATCCTGTGAGGTTGAAGGAGGCTGAAGTTGGTTCCTTATTCGCACTTCCTTATTCATTCCTTATTCATTACTTATTTGTGTAGTCAGAAACACTAGGGAGAGTGAGATGGAAAGCTCTGAACCCCAAAATAAGGTATGGACCACCACGTATCATATATCCCCACATTCACAGGACTCTCCCCTTCAAGGGGACACATTCTGTGTGCTGGTCCAAAGCGCGGTTCTGGTGCCAGCTGCTCCAAAGTGCAGTGCCCCTAGGACTTCAGCCTCCTTGAGGTTGCTGGGGCTGAGAGAGCTCTCAGAGAACTTCTCTCTCTCTCTCTCCCTCTGATTTTTTATTATTTTCTCTTAAAAGGGTGGGATACAGAAGGGGAAAAAAGGGACAGGGGAGAAATGGAGATTCGTCAGATTTGGAAAGCATTCTGAATTGTTACGTACAATGAGGCAGAGAACTGCTCTTGAGGGAACAGCTCTGAGGGAACTTGTGACTGACCCAAGGTCCCCCAGCTGCCCGCATGTGGAGGAGTGGGGAATCCAACCCGGTTCTCCTAGATTAGAGTCTGCGCACTTAGCCACTACACCAAACTGGCTTTCTCTGGGACAAGGAACCTTTAGACCTGGGCCAGTTCCAGGTTTCAGTCGACCTTGAGTGGGGGGGGGGGGGGGGGGGGGGAACGACACACCTCTCCTCCTCTGCATGCCATTGTTCAACTCCCCTACCCACCAGCCTGTGTCCTCCTCCCCATTGCTTAGCCATCCATCCTTCCTCCACCCACTTGTTCATTTTCCAGTCCTCGCAGGGCTCTCACACCCTTTCCTGACTGTGCTTGGCCGTGCTATCAGCTGGGAGTGTGGATGGCGGAAGTGTTCACAATAAGCAGCTGGGGAAGTGAGGAGGCGGGGAGGGGGCAGCGGGCCCCACTAGAAGACCTGAGAGCCCGTTTGGCGTCGTGGTTAAGAGCGGCGGACTCTAATCTGGGAGAACCGGGTTTGATTCCCCGCTCCTCCACATGCGGCCAGCTGGGTGACCTTGGGTCAGTCACAAGTTCTTTCGGTGCTGCTATCTCAGGAGCAGTCCTCGAAAGAGCTCTCTCAGCCCCCACCTACCTCACAGGGTGTCTGTGGTGGGGAGGGGAAGGGAAAGGAGATTGTAAGCCGCTCTGAGACTCCGAGTGAAGGGCGGGGCGGGGTATAAACCCAATCTCTTTTTCTTCTCCAGCTGCCCACCTAAGGTTATGCTGATGCTGGTCCTGCTTTAGACCCCCCGGCCATGAGATTCTATCAGATGAAAAGTTTTTAAAAGTATCCTGAGTGTCTCCCGGCACAACCCAGGGTCTACCGGGAGAGTCCCTCCCCCTCGCGGCCCCTTTTGGTCATCGAAGGAGAATTATTTGCATTTGCACCTCGTCTTTCTACGATCTAAAACTGAGCAGTGCGTTCTTTTGTACAAATAACTAAGAACATTAACATAAATATTTAAGAAAAGCATGGTGTGTCCTCGGAGGTTAAAGGCTCTATTCGGTTTTTAACCCGTCAGTGTTTATGGTCGGAGCTACACAACAGTGTGCACTCAAGAGCAGTTCTCTGCCTTGTACGTAACAAATAACTAAGAACATTAACATAAATATTTAAGAAAAGCATGGTATGTCCTCGGAGGTTAAAGACTCTATTCGGGTTTTAACCCGTCAGTGTTTATGGTCGTAGCTACACAATAGTGTGCACTTTTTTGTGGAGTGTATTTTCACATTTTGTGCATGTGTGCCCTTGTCTGGAAGTCATGGCGACCTCTGGCGACTCCCACTGGGGTGTGACGTTCAGTGAAGTGGCTTGAGAGCCTGCCTCTGCGTCCCGGCCTTGGTATTCCTTGGAGGTCCCCCTTGCCAGGGTCGGCCAGACCTGATGAGATCAGGCTGGCCTGAGCTATTTGGGTCAGGCCAATAGGGTGCACTTTTATCTAACTAACAGTGAAGCATATTCCGTTTAAATTGCCTGAGGGGGATTGTGCTGGTGATCGAAACGGCCGCGCCCTGCTTCTAGGCAAAGACAAAAGAAATTCTTTCCGATTTTGATAATGCTAAGCAGAGTGTAATAGGTTTTTCAATGTGTTCATTGGTGCGATGCATTATACAACACTCCTTGGCTCGCCTGGTAAGGCTCTTAATCCACTGAAGAACTGCCAGGTCATTTGTTGCCCAACAATTTACTGGATAAACATCCTGAGGATTCCAATTTTGATTAAAAATGTCTGTGAACCACTAGGGAGTGTGCGTGCTCTGTGGAGTTTGTAAAACATTCCCTGTGTTATTATTGTTTCATATATTCCAGGGTGGAGCACTGGACGTTCAGAGGCTAAGCAGTGAGGAGTTCGGGGGGGATCTGTCTTTGGTATCCCCTTGACTCCAACACTTTCCCTTTTCCTTCTGGTTTCCTGTAGGCCTGGCATCTTTGTGTCCTATTCTGGGAAAATAGGAGAACTCGAAGCCAGGAATATCCAATCAGGGTTGGACACCCATCCAAATATGGGCTGGATTTGGCCCAGGACAAGGTACTTCGAATTTCCCTCAGAAACAACATGATTTCTCTCAGAATGCAATATTACCCCCTCAGAAACAACATGATTTCTCTCAGAACAGCATGGATTTCTCTCAGAATGCAATATTCAATATTGAGGCACTTCTGGGCCTCATGTTGTGACACACATAAAAAGGAGGGATGGGTTTAAACGTAATGCGGTTATTTTCAAAATAATTCCCTAGGCAGTCTTTTTGAAAACCAGGAGCGGATGCCATCTGAATATCTCTCTTTCCAGAGAATGGTGGCATAGGACATCTTTCCCTTCTTTCTCCACTTCTGAGGGAGAACAAGCTTTCCCTTCAGTAGCGAATTTTCTTTAAGAGCTGTTAAGGGGAATATTGAGTTCAAAGCTATTGGAGGGAATATTGAGCAAAATTAAACCATCCCTGTTGAAATGCACTGAGAGGTGAGGTGAGGAACGACCAAAGGCAAAGGGCCAAAGAAAACTAAAATAAAACGATTATTTTAAAAATTGCTCTGGACACGGCAGCTATGTTTTACTGTTGTTTCTTTTTGACTTGACTTTTGAAAGATTGGCATTCAAACTCAAATTTGTTCTGGTCGAAGTATAAAGCTGTGGCAGGCTTTCTCCTTTTCAGGCTGGGGTGGAGGCAGGAGGACCTTGAAGACAACTTGAGGACTCCATGCGGCAGCCTGGTTATCAAGATTTTTTAAAATGTTGCTTTGGCAGCAGCTGCCACCACAACACAACCGTTCGCTAGCTGTGAAGTTAAACCGACGCTTCATCAACGGAACCTGAAACTAGAACCGAAGTCTCTCAAACACTTTAATTTTCTTAGCTGTTCATAAGGTCAAATGATCAATGAGCGGACACGTGAAGTAGTAATGGAACCTGTTTTGTGAAGAGTCTTTATCTTGACCTCATCCAAGAAGAAGATCATGATGTGATTCAGTCCTGTGATGTTTTCCACTTCTATCCAGGGGTCATTTCGTAAAAAAAAGAGGTGCAGGAGCTCATTAGTATAACTCATTAGCATAACTTATTTGCATATGCCACACCCCCTGACATCACCAGAAGTGTGTCAGAAGGCAACACCCACCGCTCAGGCTCCACTGGATGGTTTTGGATTCCTAGCTATGGGGGGGGGGGACATGCAGATCTGCCCTCACAGAGGAGGGAGAGCTTGTACCCGAATAAAACTTGGTCTTAAAGGTGCCACTGGACTGTTTTGGACTGGGGGGCCAGGGGGGCTCTGCAACTTACCTGGCTGCTTCTTGCTCTAACTGAGGGCTGCTGGGAGCAGGGGGTGGGGCTTGTTGCATGTGCCCGCCCCCTGGGCTCTTTACTGCCAGAGCTCCGCTCCTGTGCGCTCCTGCAGGAAATGACCCCTGCTTCTATCATACAAGCATTCTTGTAGGTGTATCTCTTCTAAACACCTGTTTTTTGCCATTATTTCCAGTGTACCACTTATTGGGTAGAGAGATCTGGTGCGTTACAATTTGTCAGTGTCCAATATTTGTATGTATGATTTTTAATTTGTTAGTATTCTAAATCTGCAGAAAGGAATCAAGTTTGTTTATTGGATTTGACATCATTCTGTCTTTACACAGTTTCTTTTTTGGTTGGTTTGTCCACTTCTCAACATGGCTTCCGTCTTTTGGAGAACCATCTTGGTTTACACAGTGACATGTGGCACTGATGTATGTATTGAATACAGTTTGGTATAGTGGTTAAGTGTGCGGACTCTAATCTGGGAGAAGCGGGTTTGATTCCCCACTCCTCCAATTGCACCTGCTGATGTGACCTTGGGTCAGTCACAAGCTCTGGCACAGCTGTCCTTGAAAAAGAGCAGTTTGTGTCAGAGTTCTCTCAGCCCCACCCACCTCACAGGGTGTCTGTTGTGGGGAGGGGGAGGGAAAGGAGTTTGTAAGCCGCTCTGAGACTCCAAGTGAAGGGCGGGGTATAAATCCAATCTCTTCTTCTTCTTCTTCTTCTTCTTCTAATGTATCGCATAGAAATTGAGCACACAGTCAGGTTTCTAGAAAGATGCCCAGTCATCAAATGTCTTCTGCAGCATAGCAGTGCAGATTTTTTTAAAAAAATAATTGTGGAGCTTTTTTGAAACCTTTCCATGAGAACCCCATTTGGACGATCTGCGTAATATTCTTAATGCATCAAGTCCATTATGCTGGAAAAGTTGGCAGAAATACTTAGCTACTTAGAGGTTGCAATGGATCTTTGCTTCACTGGAGAGGAGGCATTTCTTTCTGTGTAAAAAATCTTTATTTCTAAGGGAAGGGTACACAGAAAAGGCTACAAAAGAAAAGACCTAAGGCTACATCTCTAGGGCTAGAGAACAGACCAACCACACAGTCTCACAACAACAACAACAACTGCAATAGAGATTCTTCTTCTTTTTGACCCCTAGAAGTAAATCACCTGAATGCATTAACCAATGATCATGAGTAAATAGACTTAGATTTTGCTAGTTTTGTTTTCATTGGCTCTGAGCCAGGTTTCCCTTCCAGGTCAGTCTAAATAACAGCATGCAAGGTAAACAGATTAACCCTATAATGGCTGGATTAGATCTTGCAACACACACGTATTTCCAACACATTAGAGGGGTTCTTTCCCACCATTTTGGTTGCATGCAGCAATTCCTTTGTGCTCAAATGAAAGCAGCGACTCTTTACTAAGAACATGAGAGAGACCAAGTTGGATCGAGCCAATGTCCCATCCAGTCCAACACTCTGTGTCACACAGCGGCCCAAACCCAGGTGCCATCACGAGGTCCACCAGTGGGGCCAGATGCCCTCCCACTCTTGTCCCCCAAGCTCCAAGAATACAGAGCATCACTGCCCCAGACACAGGCCCTTTCGGCACTCTCCTTTTAATCCATGTTCACTGTGGTGTCCTCCAAGCAATTTTGCAGTAAAATCAAATTCACTTTTCTTTTTATCCAGGTTCCCCCCCCATTCTGCATTATATTACCTCCCTTCAGTGGCCAGCCCGGTTTCAACCTGTTGTTGCCCCTGCTGTTTCGCCATGGACTTAAAGTGCCTTGACTCAAACACTGAGAAAATCCGGAGCGGCAGGCAAATGCAGAAAGGACCACATAGTGTTCCATCTACACCTTGTGGCGAATAGACACTGATGGACCTCCACTCCATATGTTTGTCCAGTCCACCCTTGAAGCTGCTGGACCTCCTGATGGCACCTGGTGTTTTTGGTCACTGTGTGACAGTGTGTTGGACTAGATGGGCCATTGGCCTAATCCAACATTGGCTTCTCTTATAAGAACTTAAGAGATGCCAACGTTGGATCAGGCCAAAGGCCCATCCAGTCCAACACTCTGTCACACAGTGGCCAGAAATACCAGTGCCATCAGGAGGTCCACCAGTGGGGCCAGGACAGTTGAAGCCCTCCCACTGTTGACCCCCCCAAGCATCAAGATGACAGAGCATCACTTGCCCCAGAGTCCCTATCTATACCTTGTGGCTAATAGCCACTGATGGACCTCTGCTCCATATGCTTATCTAATTCCCTTTTGAAGCCGTCCATGCTTGTAGCCGCCACCACTTCCTGTGGCAGTGAATTCCAAGTGTTAATCACTCTTTGGGTGAAGAAGTACTTCCTTTTATCCGTTCTAACCCGACCGCTATGTTCTTATGTCTATGCTTATATTTTTATGCTTATAGCCACTACCACTTCTTGTGGCTCACATTTTGATGGCTCGTTGCTGACTCTTCCTCTGAGAGAGAAAACATCTGCTGGTGAAGGTGTTCAGGAATAGGGATGCCAGCCTACATCTGGGTCCTGGAGTTCACCCAGAATTACAGCTCATCTCCAGACTACCAGTTTCCCTGGAGGAAATGGTAGCTTCGGAGGGTGGATGACATGGCATAACATCCCCTTTGAGTACCGGCGCCACCCCTAAATCTCCAGGATTTCCCAAGCCAGAGTTAGCAATCCTACTGATGCGGAAATTCAAGAATCGGGCGGATGGAAAGTAAAGGAAGCTTTATTAGCGCTCAGATACTGAGACCACAGAGGGGCTGTGGGTTGGAGCCACACCCTATAGCTATAGATACAGACTTACATAGACCCTTCGCAGAGGGTTTCCAGGGCATGCCTCAGAAACGGATCTTATCTGCACAATCACACAGTCAACATCTGCCTCCCATCCCCAGCCATCGCTTTCCGGCTCAAAACCGCTTTAATCCGGAGTATTTTGATACCAGGTTCCCAAGTGGTGTTTTCCTGATTCGCCGGTTCCAGCTGCACTTTTCTGACGTCTGACCGCTCCTGCGGTGTCGAGCCACTTCCGGTTTAAACCCCCTCCCCACTCGAAAACTGCCAGAGGAATCCACTTTTTGTCCACCATTTTTTAAAAAAGCATTCGCAGTGTGCGCATAGGCGGAGGTCCGCCACCATGTCATTAAAAACGATGTTTAAACAGTGCCTAGTTTTAGCATTTAGACGAGTTCGGGATCTCATGAAGGCCATTTTCGGGGTAAACGTTTAAAGGGAAGTGTTACAGCAGTCAGGTTGAATTGAAAATCGCTGTTCTGTGCATGCACAAAAATTTTAGTTCTACAGATGGCCGCCTGTGCACATGCCCAAACTGAGAGAGAGAGAGAGAAACATCGACGCACGCTCCCGCGTGTGGACGGCGGTGAGGGATGTGGCTGCGCAGCGATTTGGAGCAAGGAGGTGAGTGTGATCGCGATTCTCCAGGTTAAAAACAAACAAACATCAGGGCCAGAGCAATTGAAACCACTCCCAGCACGCCGTCTGACTGCACCCATAGACTGCATTGATCTGGGGTAACAGTTTCCTTGTGGTTAAGCATGTCCTGTTGCAACATACAGTTCTCAGAGATAGGTTATCTGTACGTTACTAAGAAAGACTAGAGCATCCTATTGTAAAGTGCATTGCTAAGAAAACAGGATTTCCCACATACTCTAACGTGACTTGAACTCTCTTCATGATGGAGATGGTTTTTGTTTTCTCCCTCATGAAGGCAAAGGCCTTGGTTCCCCCATCACTATGCAGGAAACAACAAGAAAAAGAAGTCTTGTGGTTGTATCCAGCCGTCATTTTCACTCAGTTTTGGCCAATTCCTCTCTTTATTTCAGCCTCCATCCCACAGGGCTTTTCTCCATGCAGATTCCATGATCCCCAGTAGAGGGCCATCACAGGCCCACCACCACCCTTGTTCACCAGCGGAGAACCTAGTTTATTTATTGACCGCATTTATAACCCATCGTTCTCCCCAATGGGGACCCACCATGGTTTACACCATTCTCTGCTCCCCCATTTTAACCTCACAGCAACCCTGAGCGGGAGGTGAGGCTGAGAGTGTGTGACTGGCCCAAGGTCACCCAGCGAGTTTCCATGGCAGGAGTGGGGATTCG
>NW_015177158.1:15253-25191 GCF_001447785.1 Gekko japonicus
GTTGTCCGACATGGGGTCCGTTCTAGCGGGGCTGCCTACCCGCACTAGATCCCATCCTCGTCGCCAATTGTTAAGTCGTGCGCTTAACAAATAGTCGGAGAGTGATTTCAGCAAGAATGCGGTTTATTCTTCAGCTCAGCCACTTCTCCGTTACGGTACAACGATCGCCAGCCAGAACCCATCATCCAGACAACAGGACATACACTGGCTGCTCTGTATTTAAACATTCCCGGCTAATGTAGCCACACCCACTGTACAATAAGCAACCTATGAGGTTGAAGCAATAAGGACCAATCACAAGCGATCCCGCTCTGCACGGTGATTGGCAAACATATTCTGGGCTAGGGCTCCTATTGGTTACATTAGGATCCTAGCCCAGGGCGAAGCTTAACATGGCATCTCAATGGCACAGTTCACAAAGTAGTTATATATACACTTCAATACATAACACTAGCACCGTAATATGTTGTATTGTTATGGTTTTAAATCTGTGTTATTGGATTTTATATTATATATATCATGTTATTATATTGTATTGTTTATACTGCTGTGTGAGCCGCCCTGAGCCGGCTTTGCTGGGAGGGCGGGGTAAAAATCTAATGAAATAAATAAATAAATGCAGAGGGGAATTTCTGTTCCAATGTGGATTTGGTAAAACAATGGAGGGGAAAGCCAGTGCAGAATCGCCCAGTGTGTGTGTTCCTCTCTGATCTTGTTCAGGACTTTGGGAATAAGAGGGAATGGCAGGAAGGTATCAAAGAGTGTGCCCATCCGATAGATTTGAAATGCATCCCCTAAGGAGAGGGGGGGGTCTGCACCAATGTTCCCTCTAAGCTGTGGAGTCTTGTGAGCAAAAATTCTACTTTGTGAGCTACTGGCATTCAAGTTGTGAGCCAGCGATTTGGCTACTGCACAAGTTAGTCTGCTCTGGAGCCCATTCTCCCTGAGCTGAGAGAAAAATGTGTGAGCCGGAGGCTAAAAGACTGAGCTAGCTCACACTAACTCAGCTTAGAGGGAACACTGGTCTGCACCTGCCCTGGAACAATTTTTGAGTTGACGCGGGTAGAAAATAGGTCTGTGGCCGGGAACCCCCATTGCTGGAAAATTGGGAGGATATACTTCTCCCTCAGCACCCATTCATGCTCTGAACGGCCCATCCTGCTGAGTGTGTCTGCCCTTGTACCGGCGGTGGTGGTGGCTACATGCACTGCTTGAAGAGAGACTCCGTGAGTTATGACCAGGCCCCAGATCAAAACGGCGTCTCTGCAAAGGGCTGGTGATGCTGTGCTTCCTAGTCAACTTATATGCACAATTGCTGTTGTTGTTGTTGTTCAGTCGCACAGTCGAGTCCGACTCTTCACGACCCCATGGACCAGATCATGCCAGGCCTTCCTGTCTTCCGCCGTCCTCTGAAGTTTGCTCAATTTCATGTTTGTTGCATCGATGACACTGTCTAACCATCTCATCCTTTGCCGTCCCCGTCTTCTTTGACCTTCAATCTTTCCCAGCATCAGGGTCTTCTCCAGTGAGTGCTCCCTTCTCATTGGGTGGCCAAAGTATTTGAGCTTCAGTTTCATTATCTGGCCTTCCAGGGAACAGTCAGGGTTGATTTCTTTTAGGATTGACTGATTTGATCTCCTCGCAGTCCAAGGGACTCTCAAGAGTCCATAATTGCTGTTCTTGTGTCCTTGATAACCCGGATGGCTTTCCCTTTGATGAGTCCTGCAGTAAGGGCATAAGATATAATGCATAATTCTAAAAGACTGGTGTGAAAACCCCTTTCCTCGGAGGTAACCATACATCCTGTATAGAAGAAAATCCACAATGGACTCCCCCTTGCAAGGAAGCATCAGAAGTAATGGAAATTTGCGGCATCATTTCTCCAAAGGGGACACCTAGAAAGAGGTCCCCGTCACATGTCCACCAGCACAATTGTCGCACTACGGCTCCAGGAGCCGAGAATCTGGCGTGCTGCGAATGCATAGTTGCACAGAACTTACTCAGGAACCAGTTTTGTAAGGAACACATTTTCAAGCGTGCAGAAGGGGTTGTGGCTGTGGTCATGAAGCCAGAAGCCCTAATAACTTTTGAAAGAACGAAACTGACTGAAATCTATTGTTAGCTAAACATCTGAACTTAGCTAAACATCTGAATTTAATACGTAACGTCCTATTAGTGGGCAAGAAGGCCTTAGGCACTGTGGCATCCAACCCTCTCTGAGAGGGCTGTACATGTGATTTCTTGTTATTAACTATCAGGCCTATCTCCCGGCATGTTTGTAAAATCAGGGACATCTGTGACTCTAGCTTCTCTCATGAAGAGGCTGTTATGAGTGAAATTGAGATAGGGGTAGATAGAACACCCCTTTGCCCTGAGATGGGCAACCATAACAGCCATACACTTTGAAAAAACCCATGGGGCAGTTGCCAAACCAAAATGAAGGGACATGTATTGGTAGGACACATGGTGATTTGAAATGAAGAAACCCACGATACCCAGGTTGGACAGAAATATGAAAATAAGTGCCCCGGAGGTCAAGCACACAAAACCAACAGTTCAATGTCAATATCTGTCATACCGATTGTAACGGTAACATTTTGAACTTTTTAACACCCAAGAAAATAAGGTAATCTCTGAGGTCCAGAATTGGTCTAAGACCACCATCTGCTCCAAAAACTGATTGAGGGTCTATATCTGGTACGTTTTGTACTGGGAACTTTTTCTAACAGGGACCAAAGCTCCCTTCCCAAGTCAGCTATAGAGTTATTAAGAGCTTGGTCTGGGTGTTGGAGGGTTAGAGGATTGGAGGGTTGCCAGCATTCTAAACTGTAACCTATACTAACTATAGACAAGAAGACCCAGGCATCACTGGTCACCTCCTGCTCTTTACCAATGAAAGCAGCTAGCCTGTCCTCAAAGATGGCAGGTGTCTGACCCACCAGGAGAGCCAGTTTGGTGTAGTGGTTAAGAGGGCAGACTTTAATCTGGGAGAACCGGGTTGGATTCACATGCAGCTGCTGGTGTGACCTTGGATCAGTCACAAGTTCACTCAGAGCTGTTCTCTCAAGGGCAGTTCTTGAAAGAGAGCTCAGCCCCACCTACCACACAGGGTGTCTGTTGTGGGGAGGGGAAGGGGAAGGAGACTGTAAGCCGCTCTGAGACTCCTTCGGGTAGTGAAGGGTGGGGTATCAATCCAATCTCCTCCTCCTCCTCCTCCTCCTCCTACTATTTTAGTCAAAAGGGACCCTTCAAGGCCTGCTGCTGTTCTTTTCGGCAGCGATTGGTGCTGCAACCCCCCCCCCTTGCCTAGCCTTATAATTAGGCCTTCATCTGCCTCGATTCTTCGGCCCTGCAAAGGGTCACTGTACAGGATACTAAGGTGCTGTTTGATGGTGATGAGAGTACCTGAAAATAAGGCCACTGAGACTGATGCAGTCTAAAAGTCTGTCGTGCTCTGTCTGAAGTGGCCGGACCGGGAGTGATCCCAAAGGACCTAGCTGCCTGTTTGTTCTTTTTCGTTTGGGACAAAAGGTCATCAGTAGAGGAAGCAACTAATGTAGTTTATTCAAACTGAAGGTCTTCCATCCCATGTTTAGTTTCCATAGGGAGGGCTGTGGAGTGCAGCCAAGTATGTCTCCTTGGCCACTTTGGTCTAGTGGTTAAGTGCGTGGGCTCCAATCTGAGAGAACCAGGTTTGATTCCCCACTTCTCCACATGGAGCTGCTGGCGTGACCTTGGGGGTCAGTCATAAGTTCTGTCAGAGCTGTCCTGGAAAGGGCAGTTCTAGAAAGAGCTCTCTCAGCCCCACCAACCTCACAGGGTGTCTGTTGTGGGGAGGGGAACGGAAAGGAGTTTGTAAGCTGCTCTGAGACTCCGAGTGAAGAGCGGGGTATAAATCCAATCTCTTCTTCTAGTACCAGTGCAGCCAGAGACCATAGCCCTAGAAAAGGCATCAACTGAGTGTCTGCCTGCATTAATTTGTTGCTTGGAAAGCCGTAATGCCTCAGCTTGAAGAAGTCTTGGGAGGGGCTTTTTGTCATTAGGAAATGATTCTATATAGGTGGACATCTTCTCCCAAAGGAAGAGTTGGTAGATACCCATGATCGCTTCATAGTTGGCGATGTGCGAGTTAAGAGCGGCAGATGAATACACCTTCCTGCGGAGAGGTTTTGACCAAATACCACAGCAGCATCCGGACCTCACAGCATGATGACGTCACTTCCTGTGTGATGCCCACTGTATAGAAATATTATTTCTAAATTCTCATGCCTTCTTCCTGTGATGACATTCTGACATTCTGTGTGTCTTTTCCTGTTGCAGGCCAGATGGCCTAGTGTGATTTCTGTCACTTGACCAGATGGCTGAAACACCAAATAGCCATGCCATATAATCATGCCAGATACCCACATTCCTTAACACCTCTCTGTTGAGAGCCAGACTTGAAGGCTCCGCTTGTATGGCCTACATGGGCCATGTCACATACACAATGGAGAAAGCTGGAAGTTGGATCACCTGACTGCAGGCAGGGCATCTAACTTCTTAGCCAATCCCCACACACCTGATGTGGCAGCTATGGCAACCAGAAATTGGGCACACACCCCTACTGCTCGTGATTGGCTGATGGCCACAACTGATGGTGACTGGCATGGGGGGTATAACTCCGTGGTTCTTTAGGGAAGAGCTCTCTCCTCTTGCTCTCTTGCTCTTGCTTTGTTCCTGGGATCCTGACTTTTGAAACAAAGAGTTTCTTTGTGAACTGGTTGCCAATCTTCTGTTATTGTGGATCTGTATCTCTGAGCAGTCCTGGATTATCTACCCGCACAAGATGGAATTTCTCTTCAAAATCCCGTGGTGCCAACCTGTACTGTTATGCAATGGAGACTCTTGGACTATCTGATGCTACACTTAACTCGGTAACTATGATTATTATTAATGTGCGGTAAGGGCAAATAGCCATAGGTTGTTATTATTTTGTGTCTCCTCCCCATTAGTCTCTTGTTATGCTTTGCACTGAATAAAGATCATTCATATTTGTAATTGTCTCTGATGCGGTAATTGAACTCCAGGGCTAAATCTTGTGTCTGAGTGCTGACCACAGAGAGCTACCATTGGGAGCATAATTGTGTGCACCTCTGAGCTAGAGTTGCTGATGTGTTAAGTCCCAGATGCCAGCTAAGAGATTGAATCTCTGCTCTCAGGCTGGGTGGGGACCCCTTTGAAGAGATTCTGGTGGCAAACTTTTGTGAATCCTAGAGAGGGTACAGACTGTCTCGTGGATTTTGTTTCATGTGCTGAGATATAGGGTTCCCTCTCACCCCTGGACTGGGCTGAGTGGGTTAAATCCTGTACACCCACCATGAGGCCTGGGCCTTTCTCTTTCCCCCTGGAAAGTCCCTTCATCCCCTGCCAGTTGCCATGAGGGATCTGGAAACCCTGAGAGAGAGAGAGAGAGAGAGAGAGAGAGAAAGAGAGAGAGAGAGAGAGAGAAAGAGAGAGAGAGAGATTCATTTCCCCTCCGTTAGATTATCCTCCCTTCACTCGGAACCTCCCAGGAGTTCATCACAATAACAAGTTCTTTCTTCCCCCTTCCCTAACCCGCCCCCCCTTCTTGTTATGAAACAAATTCTTTCCGCCTGTCCTCTCCCGCCCTGACTTAATTGGTGCCAGGCACTCAGTGTTTTCGATGCAAGGCCTGGATCCTGAAATATGAGCTGGAGCTTTAAGTAGAGTCAAAGAGGCTTCTCCTTCATCACCGGACAACTGCAGACTCCTGCCTCTCCGAATTAAACTCATTGAGTTTAAACTCTTTCCTCCGAGTCCACCGCTTGGCAAGTTGTCCATATAAGGGCTCGGGCACACATATCATTTCACGTCCACAAACACGCTGAGGGTTCCTCTCCCTTTCTTCTTTTTTTCTGCCGGCAGCCACATTTATAGAATAAAGATATGTTTCTGACTTCGTAAGCTTACCATCACAGTGAACAAGGCGTATTTTCATTAGGGGAGACGCACGAGACATGTTCATTTTGATGTGATTCTGAATAAATTATGGGAAGGGGACTGAGGCTGAATTTTCCTTGCTTAAATACAACCTGCCCTGACCTGGATAAACCAGGTTACCTTGATCTCATCAGATCTCAAAAGCTAAGCAGGGTCAGCATTGGTCAGCATCAGATCTCAGCAGGCTCAGCATCAGATCTCAAAAGCTAAGCAAAGGCAGCATTGGTTAGTCTTTGGATGGGAGACCAGGGTAGCTACGCAGAGGCAGGCAGCGGCAAAGCACCACTGTTTGTCTCTTGCTCCGAAAACCCTACAGGGTCATAAGAACATAAGAGAGGCCATGTTGTGTCAGGCCTCTCAAAAGCTCGTACCCCCCAAA
The DNA here is from genome assembly GCF_001447785.1 of Gekko japonicus. Lineage (NCBI taxonomy): Eukaryota > Metazoa > Chordata > Lepidosauria > Squamata > Gekkonidae > Gekko > Gekko japonicus. The sequence continues at coordinate 21,633 of NW_015177158.1, forward strand.
TCTTGTTGGTCTCTAAGGTCCTCATTGACTTGAATCTAGCCCTGCTGCTTGTATCTGACGAAGGGAGCTCTGCCTCTTGAAAGCTGATATCCCTGGGGAGGGGCCATGGCTCTTAAGAGCATAAGAGAACATCAGAGAAGCCATGTTGGGTCAGGCCAATGCCAGCTAGCTTCTGATGTATAATGGAGCATTGTTAGCGTTGATGTTTTTAGCAATACGGTCTTCAGGTCTGCATTTCACTTGTCTTACTGTCCTAAGAGAACAAGAGGAGCCATGTTGGATCAGGCCAGTGGCCCACCCAGTCCAACACTGTGTGTCACAGTCAGGCCAAAACCCAGGGGGCCACCAGGAGGTCCACCAGTGGGCCCAGAACTCCAGAAGTCCTCCCACTGTTGCCCCCCCCCAGCACCAAGAACATAACATAAGTGAAGCCAATGTCGGATCAGACCAGTGGCCCATCCAGCCCAACAGTCTGTGTCACACAGTGGCCAAAACCCAGGGGTCCACCAGCGGGGCCAGACCACCCCCCGCGCCTCACCCGGGGGAACTGCGATCCCCCGCGATCCCCCCCGAAATGACCTCTGTGTTTATCTAATTCCCTCTTGAAGCCATCCATGCTTGTAGCCGCCACCATAAGTCATATGTCGGCTGCGACTTGACAGCGCTTCCCACCACCAAACATGGCCTGCTCCTCCATCTCACCTATGGTCACCAACCCCAAGGTAGGACCTGGAGATCTCCTGGAATTACAACTGATCCCCAGGCTATAGAGATCAATTCTCCCGGAGAAAATGCCTACTTCGGAGAGCGGACTCCATGTTATTACACCCCACTGAGGTCTTCCCCTCTCTACACCCTGCCTTCCCCAGACTCCGCCCTCAAATCAGGGATTTCCTAATCCTGAGCCAGCAATACCACAGCATTATAAACTTGCATTGGTGCTTCTGAAATCTCAGTGGGCTCGGAGAAGCCAAGAAAGTGAGCAGACTTCCCCCCCCCTTTTAAATCTATCCCACCTTTCCTCCTGGCTAAGGTTCAGTGACGCTCTGAACAGGGTAGCTCAGGCTAGCCAAGTCTCATCAGATCTTGGGAAGCTAAGCAGGGTTGGCCTTGGTCAGTGGTTGGATGGGAGACCACCAAGGAATACCAGGGTTGTGACACAGAGTCAGGCAATGGCAAACCACCTCTGAACGTCTCTTGCCTTGAAAACCCCACCCACAGGATGCCATAAGTCAGCTGTGACTTGATGGTAAAGGGGGGGAAGTCCCAGATCCCAAGAACCTGATGCCCGGATAAGTTCATCCAGAGGTCATTTCGGGGGGGATCGCGGGGGATCGCAGTTCCCCCGGGTGAGGTACGGGGGCGGGGCACATGACGAAGCCACACCCCCTGCTTCCGGCCGCCCCGCTTCCGGCCCTCATTCAGCCAGGAGGAGGCAGGAGAAGAGGGAGGGTAAGTTGCTTCCTCCCTGCCTCTCCCCACCCCTGCCTGCCTGAAGCCAGGGAGGGCCTTTGTGGGGCTTCCTTGCACTCCCGCCGGCCTTGCAGGCCCCCCTGGCGGAGGTGGGGATCCCTTGCTGCCAGGGCCTGTCACCCAGCCACTGATCAACTTGCCAGCAGGGGGACTTACCAGTAGAAAAAAAGGTCTAGGCCATGTTGCCGGTGTTGTATAGGAAGTGCATCATCACGTCAGCAACTTCCAGGCGAAGCTCTGGTATTTAGGCAAAATCTCTATGGTAGAAGCTGGTTTTACCATAGAGCTTTTGCCTAAATACCAGAGCATCACCCAGAAGTCACTGGCATGGTGACACCACTTCCTGTGTGATGCCAGCAATGTGGCCCAGGCCTTCTTTCTACTTGTAAGTCTCCCCATTCCCCGCTAGTTGTCAGGAGGGACATGACAACCCTAGGGCAACTCAGGTTACCAGTGGGAGGCCTTCTGACATAGTGAGAGGCCTGGAAACCCTAGTAGTAGGTTCTTGGGGACTGAATCATAGAATCATAGAGTTGGAAGGGATCTCCAGAATCATCCAGTCCAACCCCCTGTAAAATGCAGTAAATTCACAAATATCTCCCCCCCACGCCCCCAGTGTTATGTACGCGGACCGCCAGTAGGGGTCCATGGCACAGGCAGGAGCTTGGCTCCCTTGAACAATAGGAACATAGGATCCTAGTTCCCCCCAGCCCCAACCAATAGCCACTTTGGCGAGACATTCAAACCCTCCAATGGGAATAGGGGGTGCTGGGTGGATATGTATATAGTTGGCCCTGTCTGGCCGTTAGAGTTAGTCTTAGTGACTTAGGAGAGCCAGTTTGGTGTAGTGGTTAATTGCGCAGACTCTAATCTGGGAGAACCAGGTTTGATTCTCCACTCCTCCACTTGCACCTGCTGATGTGACCTTGGGTCAGTCACAAGCTCTGGCACAGCTGTCCTTGAAAAAGAGCAGTTTGTGTCTGAGCCTCAAGCAGCACTGCACCATGCACCGCGTCAAGGAACACCACTCCCCGCTAAATGCTACGCCATGGCCTCTGCTCAGGGGAACTTGGAGATCTTCGATCCAGCCCATCCCGAACTCTGGGACTCGTGGATGGACCAACTGACTTGCCACCTCGCCTACAATGAGGTAACCGACCCCGGAAAACGACGGGCCCTTCTTCTCAGCTCCTGTGGCATGACCACAGTTCGCCTAGCCAAGAGCCTCCTCGCACCCCGGGCGATCCTCAAGTTCTCGTACGAGGAAACAATAGATGCCCTAATGAAGTACCTCACACCCCGGCCTACCACGCTCGCCCGGCGGATTGAGTTCCAAGGCCGCGTCCAGAAACCGAGTGAGCCGACCGCCGCTTTCATGGCAGCCCTGCGACAGCTGGCCATGGACTGTGCCTTCACCAAGGTGGAGGAGAACCTCTTAACGCAATTTGCATGGGGCATCAGCGACCTAAAGCTGCGGAGGAGGATGATCGGTACCACCGACATCAAGATCGATGAGGCCCTCCAACTCACCATCGCCCATGAGGCCTCTCACCGCGACCATTCACCAGCGGCATCTCATCTAGTACTCCCTGACTCGGGCCCCGAGAACTCGGATGAGGAGAATGTCTGTCTCATTTGCCTGTTCTGTGCCCAGAAGATGGCAAAACACCTCCAGGATTCCTGGCCAAACTGGCCTGGAGAAAAATTGCTTCCTGACCCCAAAGTGGTGATCGGCATTTCCCTGGGCATGTAAGAAAGGGCCACAAGAACTAAGCACTGAGGCAACCCTCCCTGCCCTCCCTCTCATGACCTGCTGCCTAAGTTCACAGAATCAGCATGGCTGTCAGATGGCCACCTAGACTCTGTTTGAAAGCCTCCAACAAAGGACAGCCCACCACCTCCCGAGGAAGTCTGTTTCACTGAGGATCTGCTCTAACTGTCAGGAAGTTCTTCCTATGTTTAGCTGAAAACTTTTCTGATTTAATTTCATCCCATTGGTTCTGGTTCGACATTATGGGGCAACAGAAAACAAGTCCGTACCAGAGGTCATTTCGGGGGGGGGGGGGATGACAGGGGGTGGCCATAC
>NW_015177158.1:25457-28318 GCF_001447785.1 Gekko japonicus
CCCGCTTCCGGCCCTCATTCAGCCAGGAGGAGGCAGGAGAAGAGGGAGGGTAAGTTCCCCACCCCTGCCTGCCTGGGGCCAGGGAGGGCCTTGGCGGGGCTTCCTCGCACTCCCTCCGGCCTTGCAGGTCCACCGCCGGGCCCCTGATGTCAGGGGGTGTGGCATATGCTAATGAGTTATGCTAATGAGTTCCCCTAGCTCTTTTTCTACGAAACGACCCCTGGTCCGTACCATTCTCTGGGACACTTTTCTTTGGCTCCCATGTCCAGAAAGGGAATACACTGACACCATCAAGAAAGGCTGTGATGACCAGTCCATCTGTGGTCAAAAACACTCTGGGAAAGGAAACAATTGATTTGCTTTGAGAAAGATTGACTGCCAAAGGCCCTGACTCCACCATTGGAATCCCCCTTCCTGGGCCTCTCTGCTTGAAGTTGCTCCTCTAACACACCTCTTCCAATGATGTTGCAATGAGGAAGGATTTTCTCTCCTTCACACAACTAACTCTAGGTACTATCTTGCGGGCCTTCTGAGGGAGTTGTCTTTTTCGCTATTCTTGTTATCATGCCTATAGAATCAAGCTTGTAACAAAAAATATAAGATAACCACTGAAAAAAGAGAAGAAAGCAAGTTGATACCACGTAATACCACAGAACAACTGAAACTGTTCATAAGGCCATTGTCATATTTCCAGAGGTCAATACAAAGTATTGTATGTCAAGGATCCCCAACCTTTTTAAGCCTTTAAGCCCCCTTTGGGTTTCTGATACTGGCTGGTGGATGCAGCCACAAAATGGCTGCAGCAGGAGGTGGAGGCAGTCACAAAATGGCTACCACAGTGAAGATCCTTGTGCTGTGGTGACACCGCTGCAGGTCCATAGCCAGGATTTTGTGGGTTGTGGGGCAATTTTTTTCCTGGCGGGGCTGAAGTTCTCAGTGCTGAAAGAAAAGCCATTTCGCTAGCAGAAAGCTGTTGCCAGGATAGATCTCTGAAATGCAAACTGTCAACCACTTGAGATGACAGTTCTCAGCTGCTGCAAGTTAATCACTTCTGCCAGTCTAAGCAACAATTCTGATCACAGGCCGGCAGGTAGGGGAGGTGATGACTTCTATAGTCGAGAAAGCGAACACTTAGGCAGAAAAAACTCTCTTAAAGAAGACCAGTTTCTTGACACAGAGTTAGAAGGGATCCTAGAGGTCACCTACTCCAACCCCCTTGCTTAGTGCAGGAGTTAGTCAACTACAGCAACCCACTCTGCACATGCCTTTTTAAAAAAAGGTTTTAAAATGATTGGGAAAAAAGCATTTACAGGAGAAATTCTTGTGGGGCTGTGCCTCTAAGAAAGGGGGCAGAGCCCCCAAAAGCCCTGTCATTGCTATGGGCCTGCACTGCTGCCAAAGCAACGTCACTAAAAAAATCTGCAAAGCCAATCAAATTGCCAGTAACCAATGAGAAGTCTAGATTGGCTAAAACCCTACCTGGCCATGCCCACTTTCCTAAAAACACTCGGCGGGAACTAGAAATGGTATCAGCGGGTGCTCTGGCCCCTACAGGCATCATGTTGGGGACCTCTGTTGTATGTTGTCTGCTGTCTTTGGAAGCCATCACACATGAGTTTCTATTAGCGTTAGGTAGAACCTGACATTTTGTGACTGGCTCTACCTCCTGCAGCAGATATTTTGTTATTGGCTGCTGTCCGCGTAGCTTCCCACAACAGGAAGGACAAAAGGAAATACCTTTCCCAGAGCGAGATTACAGATGCCCAAGTTTGTGCTCCGCTCCAAAAACTCTCTTTCAGGTTTATTGTTTTATCCTTTCCCCTTACCCTTCCCATCAGGGGGGTTAAACTTTCCTTTTCCTGTAGTTCTTTGTCTACTATTATTTTTTTTATTTATAATTTTTATTTAACAATTCAATAACAATACAAGGTAAGTACAGTAGTTGTCTGCAGATGAAGTATAAAAATATTTTGGAAAAAACATTAAGGCTTAACTATGTCCAGGCTGAAGATGCCAGAGAACTGTATTACACACTACAAAATGTCTCTTAAGGCAACAATCCTTATTAATAATTGCATTTTCGGATGGCAATGTTCGATGCGCTCCTGAATCAGCTGGCTCCCAGATCTGCCACTCACAAGGTGTCCCTGGCCAATGGCTGTGTTGCCTGTGTCCTGCCCACAGTCAGGGGGCATTTGAATTTCTTAGGGGGCACTGGCTAATCAATTTAATCTGGGGTAGATGGCCGTGACACCCCGAGCGAGATGGGAATTTAGGGGGCCTTGCCAGCAAGTTAGGGGGGCAAGTCCCGAGATGCCCCACTGTAGCTACGGACCTGCTCCTTTCCCTACCTTGGCTTCCCCGCTAAAAACCACCCTCCCCCTCGATCAGGTATGGCTGTGTAGTGAGAAGGCCAAATTGACTCCCCTACCTTACTTCATCTTATTTGACGCTTACTTAATCGTGGAACCGAGTGGATTGCTTTATTTCATTTTATTTTGTTTCTACAGTCATCAAGTGCAGAGGTTCAATTCAACTCCTTTCAAAGTCCTTGTTTTTGATTCTCTTTCTTTTCTTCCTCTCCTTTTGTTTTGGAGATTCACTGCCTCCCTCCCCTCCCTGTTTTGGCCCCCCTCCCCTCCCCGTTTTGGCATGATTGCAATGTGGATTAGCTCGGAGGGGTTTTTTTTTGGGGGGGGGGAGCTTTATTTTGATGGAATCTCCCTCTTAAATGCCGAGGAAAGGAAGATAAGAGATGAACTCTTAAAGCTGAAAAAAAGTTCAGGAAGTTAGATAGTTAGAGAACTCAATAACACAGAAAAGCCTCTAAACCAGGGGTGGCCAAACTTGCTTAATGCAAG
>NW_015177158.1:28495-41379 GCF_001447785.1 Gekko japonicus
TCTCCCCGATTAGAGTCCACACACTTAACAACTACCAAACTGGCTAGAATAAACGTCAGATGCCTGAGAGCCACAAGACATGAACAAATATTACACACATGTTTTTTTGTTGGAAAATATGCAAATTTCCTTTTTATGAACATAAAATGAGACTGCCAAAAATAAAACCAAATGGGTAAAGGTAAAGGTTCCCTTGCTCGAAAGCCAGTCGAGTCCGACTCTAGGGTTGCGGTGCTCATCTCTGTTTCAAAGCCGAAGAGCCAGCCCTGTCCGAAGACGTTTTCCGTGGTCATGTGGCCGGCATGACTAAACACCAAGGCCCATGGAACGCTGTTCCCTTCCCACCGAAGTGGTACCGGTTTATCTACTTGCAATTTCTTGCTTTCAAACTGCTAGGTTGGCAGGAGCTGGGACTAGAGACGGGAGCTCACTCCATCATGCGGCACACTTGGATCTCGAACTGCTGAACTACTGACCTTCCACAGCCTGCAGTTCAGCGTCTTAACCACTTGAGCCACTGAGGCTCCTTTAAAGGGGTAGAGACAGATATAACTTTAAATGCATCCTCCAAATCCCCCCCCCCCCGGCTGGCTTGGCAAAGAGATTTACAGAGACAGATCGCTTCTCCCAAGCTGGACGGCAGGGAGTCTGTGTGTGTGTGCTTTGAGAATGTATTTAAAATTAAAGTTGCTTTCTTTCTCCGCTTCCCCCCTCCCACCTCAAGCCTACCCAGGGAGGGGAATCCTGGCTGGGGAAGGGAAGACCGATTGGGGAGACATGCCTCCCCTTCGCTTCCCCAGCTGCTCTTCCCAAGCCACAGTTTGGCCACCCCTACTCTAAACAATTTAGGCCAGGGGTGTCAAACTCATTTGTTACGAGGGCCGGATCTGACATAAATGAGACCTTGCTGGGCCGGGCCACGAGTGTCATAAAACGTAATGCCAGGTAGCAGAGATTTAAACTTTATAAAGGACACAAACACAAAGGGTTGGTTTTTTTAACTTAAAATTAAAAAATGCCTAAAACATCAGCACTCTTGCAATATTTTGTTTATTTAGCAGTGTCTGATAACTGACACCTCCTTGCTCTGCATTATTGCATCGAAGTATCTGTGCTGTTGCAATCTTGACTCTGCTGTTCAGGCGTGTTATCTGTAAGCTGCAAACCTATGATGATGTAGCAGCAGAACTGGAAGAAGAAGCAGAAGACAGCCAGTTCCACTGCGGGCTGATAGAAGCCTTGGGGGGAGGGGCTGATTTGACACCCCTAGTCAGTTTCACTCCCCCCCCATCAGCTGCTAGGTTTTGCAGCTGATCAAAAGGAAATGAAATTGACCAGAAGTGGCAGGAGGGCTTCCCTTTCCTTCCCCAGCCTCCCTGCTGCTGTGAGAGGGGGCTGGGGAAGGAAAGAGAGGAGGGGGAGGAGGAGAAGAGGAGGAGGAGGAGGAGATTGGATTTATACTCCTCCCTTCACTACCTGACGGAGTCTCAGAGGGGCTTACAGTCTCCTTCCCCTTCCCCTCCCCACAACAGACACCCTGTGAGGTAGGTGGGGCTGAGAGAGCTCTTGACAGAAACCACTCTTTTTTCAAGAACAGCTGTGCCAGAACAATGAGAGCCAGTTCGGTGTAGTGGTTAAGTGCGCGGACTCTAATTTGGGAGAATTGGGTTTGATTCCCCACTCTTCCACATGCAGCTGCTCGATGACCTTGGGCAAGCCATTGTTCTGGCACAGCTGTTCTTGAAAAAAGAGCAGTTTCTGTCAGAGCTCTCTCAGCCCCACTGACCTCACAGGGTGTCTGTTGTGGGGAGGGGAAGGGAAAGGAGATTGTAAGCTGCCCTGAGACTCCTTTGGGTAGTGAAGGGCGGGGTATAAATCCAATCTCCCCCTCCTCCTCCTCCTTCTTCGAGAACTTGTGACTGACCAAAAGTCACACCAGCAGCCGCATGCGGAGGGGTGGGGAATCAAACCCGGTTGTCTTAACCACTACACCAAACTGGCATGCTCCCCCGCTCTCTCCGTCCCTCCCTCTCTCTTTTTCCTTTGCTATCCCCACCCCAGACACTGTTGGATAACCTAATTAAGTTTCCCACTCTCCGCTCTCCTGCACCGGCACCCGGCCCCTGCCTCTGGGAAATACCAGGAGATTTGGGGCAGTGCCTGGGGAGGAGGGGTGTGTGGGGAGGGAGGGAGCTCACCGGGGACGTGATGTCACACAGTCCATCCTGCAAAGCTGCCATTTCCTCCAGGGGAACTCATCTCCGCAGTCTGGTGAACAGTTATAGTGCCAGGAGAACTCCGGGCTCCGCCTGGAGGGTGGCAACTTTAGGACCAGGGCGTCCTCCCCTTCGTCCTTCGCACACCTCAGAGCACTTATCAGCAGTGTTCCCTCTAAGCTGAGTTAGTGTGAGCCAGCTCACAGTTTTTTAGCCTCCGGCTCACACATTTTTGTCTTCGCTCAGGAAGGACGGCTCCAGAGCAAACTAATTTATGCAGTCGCCAAATGGCTGGCTCACAACTTTAATGCCAGTAGCTCATAAAGTAGAATTTTTGCTCACAAGGCTCCACCGCTTAGAGGGAGCATTGCTTATCAGCATTACTAGCCCGTCCCATATCTTTAGCAACAGATTTCCAAATTGCAGAGCAGCTTTCCCAACTCTGAGCTCTCTTATCCAGTTCCAGGTTTTCAATGCTTTAGGGTGCATCCAGATAACGTATGACTGGAGTCATTCCACTGTCCTGGAAGCATGCCAGCCCAAGACATCCTGTACTGGTAAACAATTCTTTCTCCGGGGATGGGTGTGTAGCAATCCCGCACAGGAATGCGGAGTCTGTTCTTCATTTTAAGGGCCCCCCGGGATTGACCGCGGAACCAATTACATGGGCAAGGGTATGGCAATGGAGTGGGCTCTCTCATGCCAGAGGCCTTCAAGGAGAGGCTGTCGGGAAACTGCTCGCTTTGGACTTCCTGCGGTGAGCAGGGGGTTGAGTAGATGACCTCTGAGGACCCTCCCAACTCCATGATCCTATGAAAATATACAGTTTGGGTATAAATGCTACTGCACAGTGTGTGTGTGTGTGTGGGGTAGGTAAAATAAAAATAGCAGATTGACACAAACCCAGTTTTTGATATATTTTTTTAATGGTGGCTGTTAGGTGGGATTTCAAAAACATATCCTTCATCACGCACTGAGATGCTGACAAAAATCTTTTCCTTGAAAGGAAAGCCTTTAAAGCTCCCGAGAAACACTGTGTTATCCTAAAGACTACCCACTCCCTATCTTTTTTCCCCCTTTCAGTTTACCAGATCCTTTACCAAGATTTCAAAATGTGTTGTTAAGAAGACAACTAAAGTAGAATCTGAAATGTAACAGAATGAAACAACAATAACAGAGTGGGACGGGGAGAATCTGCTCCCCTCTTTCTTTCTTTCTTTCTTTCTTTCTTTCTTTCTTTCTTTCTTTCTTTCTTTCTTTCTTTCTTTCTTTCTTTCTTTCCTTCTTTCCTTCTTTCCTTCTTTCCTTCTTTCTCTCTCCCTCTCTCTCCCTCTCTCTCTCTTCTTTCTTTCTTTCTTTCTTTCTTTCTTTCTTTCTTTCTTTCTTTCTTTCTTTCCTTCTTTCCTTCTTTCTTTCTTTCCTTCTTTCCTTCTTTCCTTCTTTCCTTCCTTCCTTCCTTCTTTCCTTCCTTCTTTCCTTCTTTCTTTCCTTCTTTTCTTCCTTCTTGCCTTCTTTCCCTCCTTTCTCTCCCTCTCTCTCTCCCCCTCCCCTCTCCTCTTTCTTTCTTTCTTTCTTTCTTTCTTTCTTTCTTTCTTTCTGCCAAAGAGGGTTGCATGTGAATTAACAACAGGGGCATCCTACATCTACCCAAATCAGATGTGACAGAGACTGTCAGTACTTTAGTTAGATCCTTTTTTGTTTATTTTCCTGAGCGTGCCTAGATCCTGTCCTTTGTGCCTTGTCGAAATACAGTTTTCTTTAACTGGAGAGAGCCTTTACAAGTCTGTACCCACCTGCCCGGTGCAGTGTTCCCTCTAAGCTGAGTTAGTCCGAGCTAGCTCACATTTTCTCAGCCTCCAGCTCACAGATTTTTGTCTTAGCTCAGGAAGGATGGCTCCAGAGCTGACTGATTTATGCAGGAGCCAAATTGCTCGCTCACAGCTTTAATGCTAGTAGCTCACAAAGTAGAATTTCTGCTCACAAGACTCCACAGCTTAGAGGGAACATTGGCCCAGTGTAATGTATTCATCACCAACCGCGTGCGAGGCTAGCTCGCCACGCAGTCATGCAAAGCCTCCGAGCTTCGCTCCGGGAGACAATGGTCCAAGCGGATCCTAGCCAGCGCCAATTGGAGGGCTGGGGTCCTAGCCGGGACCTATGGAACTCTCGGCCACTGTAAATACCCTATCGCGGTGGTGTGTGTGTGTCATGGGTGTGGGTATCCTGCAAATATAAGCCGGTCTGCGAGCCGGGCTCCTTGTCTTGTTCCGAACCTTAAATAAAGCGGTTCCTCAATGGCACAGGCTTCCTCGGGAGGTGGTGGGCTCTCCTTCTTTGGAGGTTTTTAAGCCAAGGCTAGATGGCCACCTGACAGCAATGCTGATTCTGTGAACTCAGGCAGATCACGAGAAGGGAGGTCAGGAAGTGCTTCGCCAGTGCTTAGTTCTCGTGGCCCTTTCTGATGCACCCCGGGAAATGCTGATTGTCACTTTGGGGTCAGGAAGCAATTGTTCTCCAGGCCAGTTTGGCCGGGGATCCTGCAGGGTTTTTTTGGGGGGGGGTTTGTTCTCTTCTGGCCATTGAGCAGGGGTCACTGGAGGTGTTTGGGGGAGGTACATCTTGTGGCAAGGCGTTCCGCAAGTCAACCACCCATTGTGTGAAGGAGCACATCTGTCCAGCGCATTGTGAAAACTGGATAGGGGTGGGATGCATTCATGCATGGGTGCAATTGATGCAAGCTCCTATCTCAGTGGAGCGGGGCTGACTCCTCCTTGCTGTGAGCATGCATGAGTGCGGCACTGTGGTGGATCCTTCATCCCCTGGGCCAATGCTCCCTCTAAGCTGTGGAGTCTTGTGAGCAGAAAGTCTACTTTGTGAGCTACTGGCATTAAAGTTGTGAGCGAGCGATTTGGCTGCTGCGTCAATTCGTTTGCTCTGGAGCCCTCCTTCCTGAGCCAAGATAAAAACGTGTGAGCCAGAGGCTAAAAACCTGTGAGCTAGCTCACACTAACTCAGCTTAGAGGGAACACTGGCTACTTTGCTACCCACTCCTCTTTCCAAGTGGTCAGGTGTCTCCCATGTGCAGAGGTCTGAGGAAGAAGTGGAGTAGGTCAGGCATAGGGATGGTGTGTGGAGCCCTGATGTTCCTGAAGGCAACCTATGCACCTCTAGACAGGGAAATTCCTGGAGATTTTGGGTCAATGTCTGGGTAGGGTGGAGCCTGGGTAGGGAACTCAGTGAAGATGTGAAGTCACTCAAGGACAGTCCCTACTCACGCCCTGATCTGGGCCATGTGTGCCATAAAATGTAACGGCAGGTACAGGAGATAAAAGCTTTATAAAGGACACAGGCAAATTCAATTGATTACCTGATTTTTTACTCAAAATAAAAAGATGCTTAGAACATTAACATTTTTACAGTGTTTCCTTAAAGTATTTCCCTGATGCCTGCCCTCCCACTCCCACTGCCCATTGCTCATTAGCACCGCGACATAACACACAGCCTCTGTAATGACCAGTTGCTCGCGGGCCAGATAGGAGCCCTGGGTGGGCTGGTTCCGGCCCACGGGCCATACGTTTGACACCCCTGCCCTAAATTGTGCATGGGTGTGAAAGAGAATGACAACGTTGCCAGCCTAGCACTAGTGACCAGTAGAGCTTTGTGGGTGGGGACAAGTAAATCAGTGTCACTCTGACACCACAGTGTCACATCAGGCACAGACCTGGATGGAAATGCCATTGCGTTGAGGAGAGATGCTCTAGGATTCCCCCCTAGGATTCAGGGGGATCCGAGTGTTGCCTGGATGCAAAGCATTACTTCTGGGTTCACAACAGAAGTGACATTGCCACATTGGAATGATGCTGTTAATGAATGCACCTTTTTTTTACCCCTTTGGAGGTTTGAAACGAGTAAAACTTTCTCTGAGTTTTAAAAGCCCCCCCTCCCCTCTGGGCAGAGAACAGGCAGGGAGGAGGAAGTCAGTCAGTGGCTTTCTGGGCTCACCTCAGCTACCTCTTAAGAAATGCTAATAGGTCTAGATAGAGAGAATAGGAGGATCCAGTCCCTCCCCCCCAAAGCAGGGAACAGAGATTTGGAGGACTTAAGTGTTTTGGAATTAGGGCAGGTTTGAGCCTCAGTCCTCTGCTAAACCTCTGGTACACCCATGAAACTTTAATTTCTATAGCAATCAGCCTCTATAGTTGAATTAGCCTCTAGAGTACACCTATGAAACTTTAATTTCTATAGCAATTAGCCTCTGTCGTTGAATCTGTGATTCTGTTTCCCAGGAGACTTCCGGACTCTGCTAAGTGCTGTGGCCTTCTGGTACTGATAACCCTGTGCATTACTTTGCCTCACATGACTTTTGCCTTCTGGGAATGTTTATGCTTTGCAGAAGTGGGGAGTCATTACCAAATTCTGAACAGATAAGAGCATCTGAAGCCAGCTTCCTGGGACTCTCTTAGTCAGCATTGACTCTCTGAGTCAACCTAGCTTAACCCAGCTTCCTTGACTTTCCTGACCCCAGAGATCGAAAGAAGGGGCTGACTTTGCCGTATAGGTCAGATGTATGTCAAATGCTTGTCACAGACGACAGTTACTGTTGGGATTCTTTGAGTCAGGATCGATGGCTGTATTGCAAACACAACAGCACGCATTAGTAAAAGAAAAATATCTTTACTATAAAACAAAACATGGGTAAGGTACTTTGGATAAAAGAAATAAAACAAAAGGTTACATACTTGCAGTTACTTTCAGTACTACTATGCTAACAGCTACATCTTTCTAACTGTCTTGGCTTCTAGAAGAGCACTTCCTCTCTGGTTCACACAAAGAGCCATAAACCTTGTGAATACATGAATGCTAGATCAAAGCATTTCGACACACAAGATGTTAGTTGACCAATACAAAGGTTACAGGTCACTTCATTAGGGTGAACAACTCCCACAAACTTTCCCACGGTAGAATACATTATGTAACGTAACATCCTGTTTCCTAACAAACAACATTTAACTCTGTAATGACTGAAGTGTAAGCAACTTGCAATTCCAACAGTTACATTGGCTTCTATGGGTGAAAAGGGGTACTTAATGTCTGAATTTAGCTGTTGTTCTGGCCAACCACCCTTCAGTTATGAACCCTGGCAGAGCAATCAAGGATATCCTCTATAGAATTATACATGCACTATTTATGCATTTGGATTGTGCTGAAATATTATGTGTTCAATATTGAAGTGCTACAAGAGTGCTTTCTGACTTAAGTGTGTGTAATAGAATAAACTAAGTTTTGGTTTAGAACTCTCTCTCTCTCTGCAGTTGGGAAGTCAACTTCTCTCCCTCCCAAAATGAACACAGTGGGGAGAGCAATCAAGGATATCCTCTATAGAATTATAAGTGCACTATTTATGCATTTGGATTGTGCTGAAATATTATGTGTTCAATATTGAAGTGCTACAAGAGTGTTTTCTGACTTAAGAGTGTGTAATAGAATAAACTAAGTTTTGGTTTAGAACTCTCTCTCTCTCTGCAGTTGGGAAGTCAACTTCTCTCCCTCCCAAAATGAACACAGTGGGGATAGGCATGCACAAAAAGGTTCCTGCCCCCCTCATTTCCCCAACATTAAATCCTGGAGAGACTCCAGGAAGGAAATATCTAGAATCTTCAGGAAAAGCTTCTTTGATGGGCCTGACCCAGTCAGTGGGTGGGGAAAAGAGAGGTGATAAATTCAGGCGAGCAAGGAGGAAGCTCACTTTCTTTGGGTGCGGAGTCCATCAGAGCAAACAGAACTCTTATCTGGAGAAGACAGCCATTGACCATGTGCTGGCCTAAAGAGCTGGAGAAAGCTTCAAGTTTCTGTAGAGATCTGTAACTTCCTAAGCAAAAGGAGCCTGTCCTATATTTTAGCATCTGATAGGGCATGTACAGAGAGCGGGACAGAGGAATCGCATTTTACCCATTTCTTTTGAATCCCTTGCTCAGTCTGGTGCTGTGCTAAAAGTATGCTTGTGAACATTTTTCTTTTTAATAAATACTTTATAACTTTGGATGCTGGCAGTGGTTCTCTGTACCGCATAAGCCTCCACCATCTTGGACATGCTATTTTAAAAGGAGTGCCAGGGGGAAGACAGGCAGTTGGCAAGTGGCTATTCTTCCAGGGGCACACAAGGCAGTAAGCGGTCCCCATGGTGACCAGGTGCTGGGCAGTGGGAGACACAGAGGCAAGGCCTCAGAACTGGGAAGGGAAGCTGGGAGTCCTGACCCTCTCAGCGGGCAATTCCTACAAAGGCCAGGAAATGGCAGTGGGTTAACAAGAGAGAAAGAAAAGCCTCTCCAGGTGTTGGGAAAACCTTTGAAGGCAGGGTGGAATAGGGCCTGCAGGCCAAAACTGGTCCAATTTGCCACAGACGCTGACCTCCCACCACCACATTTCCTCCTACAGAGCAACAGCTGGACGGGAGGTCTCCCAAAGAAGCGGAGGACCTGCCAGCCCTGAGTGAGTGAGTGAATGGTCAGATGGGACAGCCCCAGATGCCCCCTCTCACATCAAGTGAGGGAGCAGGATGATATGGTGGCATCACCATCAATGGTGTTCCCCGTGCCAGTCTGTGGGCCCTGCAGATGCCCAGCCTTGCCAACTGGTTCCAACAGGCCTGAAAGTCTACACCTGCACACTCCCTCCTTTGGTACAGCTTCCAACTTGCTGAGAAACCAGCTCACACTATCACTCTCCCTTTGTTACAGCTTCCAACTTGCTGAGAAACCAGCTGGACGGATCTTAGCTTCTCATTGCAGGATTTGCCCTACTCCGAAGAAAAAGAACAAGAAGAAAAACAAGATTGGATTTATATACCCCACCCTTCACTATCCAAAGGAGTCTCTCTGAGCAGCTTACAATCTCCTTTCCCTTCCCCCCTCCCACAAGAGATATCCTATGAGGAAGCTGGGGCTGAGAGAGCTCTTTTGAGAACTGCCCTTGAGAGAACAGCTCTGAGAGACCTTGTGACTGACCCAAGGTCACACCAGCAGCTGCATGTGGAGGAGTGGGGAATCAAACCCGGTTCTCCCAGATTAGAGTCCACGCTCCTAACCACTACACCAAACTGGCTCTCAAAGAGCTCACCCATTCTCCCACCAGCCCTCTTCCTCTCCCCTTGGCAGTTCTCCTAGCATTGACTGATGGCTCTGTTGGAATCCTTGAACTCAGGTCTTCAGGTTCTCATCTCTGGCTAAGAATTCTAGTGAGTGTGTATCTTGGCTCCCGCTTCACCGCCTTCTCTTCCTTTCACAGCCAAGGCCAGAAGCCGTTTCACCTAAAATAAAAACCCAAATTAATGGAATTGTTGCAACTGAGGAACTGAGCTCTGACCCACGAGAGGGCCTGCTGGAGTCAGCGTGATTCCTCTTTAAAGGCCCTGGCCAAGGTGACCCAGGGTAGCTTAATGTCATCAGATCTCTGAAGCTAAGCAAGGTCGGCCTCGGTTAGTATTTGGATGGGAGGCCATCAGGGAAGTCCAAGGTTGACACACAGGGGCAGGCAATGGCAAGGGACCTCCGAACATCTCTTGCCATAAGATGGTCATGACATGACAGCCAGCCTTTAAGGTGGTGGAATTACCATCTCAAGAAGGGACCTTGGAGAAGGACGGCTGTCATGTTTCCCCTTCAGCAACCTGAGGCACATTTTGAATACATCGGGAGCAGGAAACCATCCAGAGAAGCAGTGTGGATTATGGATGACAAAGGAATAAAAGGATTGCTAAAGGAAGTTGGGGAGATGGCAGAAAGGCTCGGTGACTTTTTGGCTTCTGTGTTCACTATGGAAAGTGTGGGGCAAGAACCCATGCCATAGCCCCTATTTTCTGGAAGGGAGTTGTGACAAATCAGCCTACAAAACCAGGATGCGAAGAAGAAGAAGAAGAAGAAGAAGAAGAAGAAGAAGAAGAAGAAGAAGAAGAAGAAGAAGAAGAAGAAGAAGAAGAAGAAGAAGAAGAAGAAGAAGTTGGATTTATACCCCGCCCTTCACTTGCAGTCTCAGAGCAGCTTACAAACTCCTTTCCCTTCCCCTCCCCACAACAGACACCATGTGAGGTTGGTGGGGCTGAGAGAACCACACTCTTAACCACTACACCAAACTGGCTCTCAAGTGCATTAGTGCTTTAGAAGCAGAGAGCCGGGAAATTCAGGGGTAATGCCTTACGGAAAAGCCGTTTGAGTGACAGGCTGCTGCCCGCGTGCACCCCCTTCTCTCTGATTGGTCAGCGCCAGCTGAGGAGAGTTTTCTAAAGACTTGTCAGAGTCAGTCAGCCATTGTTTGGACTTTGCCTTGGCATTTGCCAGCCATGAGGAGAGTGTGTGTGTGTGTGTGTGTGAATCTGAGGGAAACAGACAAAGTCACCTGAGAAATGAGAGGACACAACTCCTGGCCTTTACTGTACACCAATGCATTTGGGGAAAAGTTCAGAGACCAGAACTTCGCATCTAAGTGTCAGCACTAGCTGAATTCTGTTTATTCACTGTCTCCGGAACTGGGGCTTTGGTTTGCCAGAAGGGGCAGGCAATTGGTGGGAAACTGCCAGTCTAGCCAAACAGAGAAGGGTTATCGCTCCTAGGAAAAGGAGGATATTCCTTACTCAGTTATTCAGAGGGTTCGGCTCAGAAGGGGCCTCTGGTTTGAGAAGCGAAAAGAGAAACAGTCTTAGACGCCTCAGAAGTACAGAAAGGGAACGTTATAATCCCAAAAGGGAAGTATTGCTATACAGGAAGAAAGTTCTAACTTCCCGGAAATAAAGACATTTTTATGAGACTTTATGAAGACACACTGTTGCTGAAAGAAAACTACGAGATAAACCAATCTCTCAGAGTACAGAACTGAGTCCCTTAGGATTTAAGTTTTAATATACTCTGTTGCCTGTTCAATAAAAGCAACCTTTTTGTTTCAACTTTACTTCATGTCAAGTGCCATTTCCCAAGGGTTACATAAGAGGGCTTCTGCTGAATTACAATAAAACTCGGGTCTGGGTGAAAGCCACATAACTTCTTTAACACTGGGTGGGATACAAAGAAAGTTACAAGCAGGGATCATTTAGTAGAAAAAGAGGTGCAGGAGCTCATTAGCATAACTTATTTGCATATGCCACACCCCCTGACATCACCGGAAGTGTGTCAGAAGGCAACACCCACCGCTCAGGCTCCACTGGAATGTTTTGGATTGCTAGCTATTGGGGGGGGGGTGCAAATCTGTCCTCACGGGGGGGGGGTGCTCTGCAACTTACCTGGCTGCCTCTTGCTCCTCATGGCCCGACTGAGGGCTGCTGGGAGCAGGGCTTGTTACATGTGCCCGCCCCCTGGGCTTCTTACTGCTGGAGCTCCGCTCCTGTGCGCTCCCGCAGGAAATGACCCCTGGTTATAAGTTTATAATTCAAAGACGCTACTGAGAGCCTGCTCAGGCAGAGTGGTGAACAATGTTTTGGCCGGAAAGTTTGCCTCACACAAGAGAAGAAGCAGGGGTCCATCATAGGAGTCTGAAGAAATGAACTAAATCGAGATGACTAGAGCTGAAGTTCTAGACTTACCGTGGAAATTTTAAAAATGATAAGTCTCCAATGTCCTGATGGCATAAACCAAAGGGTTCTTAAGGAACTCAAGGGTGAGATAGTTGATCTACTAACCCGTATGTGTAACCTATCACTTCAGCTGCTGCACCGGAAGACTGGAGAGCAGCAAATGTGACACCAATTTTACAAAAGGGATCCAGAGGCAAATTAGTAGAAACTGTAATCAAAGATAGAATTGTTAGGCAGATAGAGGGACAAAGCCCGCTGAGGGAAAATCAGCATGGCTTCTGCAGAGGGAAGTCCAGCCTCACCAACTTTTTGGAGTCCTTTGAGAAAGTGAACAAACATGTAGACAATGGTGACCCAGTAGACCTGGACAGTCAAATGGCTTTTGACAAGGTACCTCACCAAAGACTCCTGAGTAAACTTAGCAGTCATGGGATAAGAGGACGGGTTCTCTTATGGATTCAAAGCTGGTTAAATGACAGGAAGCAAAGAGTAGGAATCAATGGACAGTTCTCAAAATGGAGGGAAGTAAGCGGTGGGGTCCCACAAGGTTTGGTATAGGGGCTGGTGCTATTTGTTTCATTCATAAATGGATCTGGAACTGGGGGTGAGTAATGTAGTGGCCAAGTTTGCAGATGACACAAAATAATTCAGGATAGTGAAAACCAAGCTGACTATGAAGAACTCCAAGAGGACCTCCATAAACTGGCAGAGTGAGTGACAATACAGCAGATGAAGTTCAGTGTTGGTAAGTGTAAATTGATGCACATTGGGACAAAAATCCCAACTTCAAGTACAGACTAATGGGGTCTGAACTTGCTGAAACTGAGAGGGGGAAAGATCTTGGGGTTGTATTGGATAGCTCAATGAAAGTGTCAACCAGTGTTCTGCAGTGGTAAAAAAGGCAAAATCTATGTTAGGGATTATTAGGAAAGGGACTGGAAATAATACTGCTGATATTATAATACTCCTGTATAGATCTAAGGCGCGGCCTCATTTGTATACAGTTCTGGTCACCGTATCTCAAAAAGGACATTGAAGAGCTGGAAAAAGTACAGAGGAGGACAACCAAGATGATTATGGGGTTGGAGCACCTTCCTTATGAGAAAAGA
>NW_015177158.1:41446-44406 GCF_001447785.1 Gekko japonicus
GGAAAGAGTTGACAAAAGATATTTATTTTCTCCTTATCCCAAAATACTATAACTTGAGGGCATCTAGTGAAGCAAATGGGCAGTAGGTTCAGGAAGGACAAAAGGAAATACTACTTTACACAGAGAGTGATTAAAATGTGGAATTCACTGCTAGAGGATGTAGTGACGACCACAGGAATGAATAGCTTCAAGAGGGGATTAGACCTCAGGTATGCAGACGATACCACTCTAATGTCAGAAAGGGAAGAGGACCTAAAGAGCCTCTTGTTCATGGTAAAAGAGGAGAGCGCAAAAGTGGGCTTAAAGCTCAACATCAAAAAAACTAAGATCATGGCATCCGGCCCTGAAGGACTCACACGACATGATCATTTGAGGGGAGAAGAATCGGTCTGCTGCTCGAGACAGCAAGCATTTATTATATACACACTGCCCTCCCCGTAAGATAGGGCTGTGGCTTACAATACTGAAGCAAGGGAAACCAGATGCTTAGGCAGAATGCCTGGAATGCTTGCATAGCATAATAATTACTAGTGATAACAAGCTCCTTAAGATGCTTGCAGAGACAAGATGTGCAAAGGTCAGGATTAGTGTACCAAAGTCACTGATCAACCTTATGTTGACAGAGAGGCAGGATGTAGAAGACAAGATTGGTGTGCCATATCATTGATCCTCCCCACATCGCCCCATCACTCCCTGGCAAATAGAAGGGGAAGTCGTGGAAGTAGTGACAAACTGTTCCTGGGATCCCAGATCACTGCAGACTGTGACAGCAGCCATGAAATTAAAAGACGCCTGCTCCTTGGGAGGAAAGCGATGGCGAACCTAAACAGCACGATAAAAAGTAGAGAATCACCCTGCCATCCACATGGTCAAAGCAATGGTATTCCCTGTAGTCATGTATGGCTGTGAGAGTTGGACTATAAGGAAGGCCGAGCGCCGAAGAATAGATTCTTTTGAACTATGGTGCTGGAGAAGACTCTTGAGAGTCCCTTGGACTGCAAGAAGATCAAATCAGTCAATCCTAAAAGAAATCAACCCTGACTGTTCCCTGGAAGGCCAGATAATGAAACTGAAGCTAAAATACTTTGGCCACCAAATGAGAAGGGAGCACTCACTAGAGAAGACCCTGATGCTGGGAAAGATTGAAGGTCAAAGAAGACGGGGACGGCAAAGGATGAGATGGTTAGACAGTGTCATAGATGCAACGAACATGAAACTGAGCAAACTTCAGAGGACAGCGGAAGACAGGAGGGCCTGGCGTGATCTGGTCCATGGGGTCACGAAGAGTCGTCCTCGACTGTGCGATTGAACAACAAACAAAGTCTATCAATAGCTACTAGTCATGGTGACTGTGGGGAACCGCCACACTCAGAGGCACTAAGTCTCTGAATCCCAGAGCCAGGAGACAACATCAGGGAAGGCCTCAGCTTCTATGTCCTGTTGTTGGCCATCTAGAGGAAGTGGTTGGCCACTGTGTGAGACAGGATGCTGGACTAGAAAGACTCTTGGTCTGATTCAGCAGGCATCTTCTGATGTTCTTATGCTCTGACCCCTAAGCTAGCCTACTTTAAGGGATTCAGAGTTCCTACTTCTCAGTTCCTACTTCAGAAGAAGAAGAGGAGGAGGAGGAGGAGCTTGGGGAGTCTCAGAGTGGCTTACAAACTCCTTTCCCTTCCCCTCCCCACAACAGACACCCTGTGAGGTAGGTGGGGCTGAGAGAGCTCTTGACAGTAATTGTTCTTTTTCAAGGACAGCTGAGCCAGAACTATGGCTTGCCCAAAGTCATGCAGTAGGTGCAAGTGGAGGAGTGGGGAATCAAACCCAGTTCTCCCAGATTAGAGTCCGTGCACTTCAACAGCGGCATTTATCACTGCACTTACATATATGCACGTCGATTCCCTTGAGCCTTTTATGGGAATGTTTTCACTGGCCCACAGAGGAAGCTGGAAAGGCAAGGCGGTACCTTTGTCCTATCTGCCGATTTATAAATAAACATGTTGTTGTGTGGGGGGGAGCTAGCCACACAAAAGGTCATTGGCTTATCCCCCGCCTCCCAGGCAAAGTGAGAGCAACACCCTGGGACATTTTGCAACAGAGAAATTCCCAGGGCTTGTTTCTCCTTTACATGCAACATTTAAAACACAGCTCTAGTTGAGGTGCGAACTGTAAATGTAGCAAGACCGCCCTTGCTCTAGGCCTGAATTCTGGATTCAGGGAACCCACCATTCATCAAAGGCATGACGAGCTGGCACCGATGGTGCCATTCTTCTGCTTGGCGCTCCCATCAGAGAAAGAGAGGGGGCAGAGTCTGTGGCAGCTCAAGTGCCACCCTCAGCTGCGGGCGTTCTGGCTCCATGACCATCTCTCTTGGCCTCCACCCAGAGCTGCTAACATTTCTTCCCTCCGGAATCTACAAGCTGTACATGCCCAGCAGCAAAGTTGTGAGCGAGCGATTTGGCTACTGAATGAGTTAGTTTGCTCTGGAGCCCTCCTTCCTGAGCGAAGACAAAAATGCGTGAGCTGGAGGCTAAAGAACTGTGAGCTAGCTCACACTTACTCGAAAAAAAATAGTAAGAGCCACACCTTATAAAGAGAATATTCTAAAAATGTTTTACAGGTGGCACTGGTCACCGGATAAAATAGCGAAATGTTATAAAAATGTCTCGGATATATGTTGGAGATGTAATAATAACGTAGGAACATACTATCATATATGGTGGAGGTGCGACAAAATAGTAAAATTTTGGAAAATGGTAAAATATCTGATAAAAGAAATTGTAGGAATAGATCTGCAGCTTAACCCGGAAAGTTACTTGCTTAATATTTTGCCTGATATAATAAACAAGGATGATAAATGTATTGTGTTATATACCCTCACGTTAAGCAGAATTCTAATAGCGAAAAAATGGAAATCAGATTTACTACCTAAAAAAGAAGACATAACGGAAAAAATATTCGAA
>NW_015177158.1:45278-54887 GCF_001447785.1 Gekko japonicus
AAGGCCCATTCTATGCTTCTGTGGTTTGCCAAAATGTACAAATCAGAACTGTTCAGGAAGTCATTCAGGAAGTACAGCTGTCGGCGTAAAGTATTCGGGATCACGCGCTCTTCCTCCCCTTCCCATTTCCCCATCCCTGCCCCTCTGCATTCTGCTGTTTTACTTGGAGTCTTTCCCCGGCTGTCATCATATTTTATAATCCTGTGGACTGATGGCTGGGCCGAGAGCTTCTTGCCTGCTAGAATTCAGATGCTGTCCTTCGAAACGCATTTCGTAATCTGACTGACTGACTGAGTCCTTCTTGTACGTGCGGCCCTCTCCCTGTGAGAAAGGGAGGCTAGCAATGAAATAAAACATAATGGAAACAAGTATCCCCCTTGCCACGTGGGGATGCCAGCCTCCAGGAGGGACCTGGGGAACCCCTCGGAATCACAGCTCCTCTCCAGAAGACAGAGATCAGTTCCCCTGGAGAAAAATGGATACCTTGGAGGGTGGACTCTGTGACAGTGTGACCCACTGAGGTCCCCGTCCTCCCCCAGGCTCCATCCCCCAAATCTCCAGGAGTTTCCCAACCTGTATCTGGCGCCCCTACTCCCCTAGGGATGCCAGCCTCCAGGTGGGACCTGGAGTTCCCCTGGAATTACAGCTCATCTCCAGACTACAGAGATCAGTTCCCCTGGAGAAAAATGGATACCTTGGAGGGTGGACTCTATGGCATTGTGCCCCACTGAGGTCCTAAAGTGATATTAAAATATTAAAAATACAGCTAGCCCTCTGATGAGAGCTGTCCTTGAAAAAAGAGCCGTTTCTGTCAAGAGCTTTCTCAGCCCCACCCACCTCACAGGGTGTCTGTTGTGGGGAGGGGAGGGGAAAGGAGTTTGTAAGCCGCTCTGAGACACCTTTGGGTAGTGAAGGGCAGGGTATAAATCCAATCTCTTCTTCTGGCCAGGGGCGATCTGACAACCCTACACACACACCCTACCCATGGCAGCTATCTAGGGAAGAGAAGAGGGGAAAGCGCATCAGCATAGTGTGAACCTGCCCACCCCAATCTCCCCAAGGTAGGGTTGCCAACTCTGGGTTGGGAAATCCGTGGGTATTCAAGGGCAGAGTCTGAGAGTCTGGGGTTTAGGGAGGGGAGGGGCCTCTGTAGCCTTGCGGTCCACCTTCCAAGGCAGCCCTCTCCTCCAGGAGAAAGTGGGGTAAATGTTACCAGCCAGGGCTTTTTTGTAGAAAAAGCCCAGCAGGAACTCATTAGCATAATAGGCCACACCCAACAGCAGACACTCATTAGCATATTAGGCCGCACCCCCATGTTACCAGAAGTGTGCTCATCCAGCCACACCCACCTTTTGCTTCTTATTCTGTTTACCTTGTTGTCAAAACCAGGGGTCATTTCGTAGAAAAAGAGCTAGGGGAACTCATTAGCATAACTCATTAGCATATGCCACACCCCCTGACATCAGGTGGACCTGCAAGGCTGGCTGAAGTGCGAGGAAGCCCCGCCAAGGCCCTCCCTGGCCCCAGGCAGGCAGGGGTGGGGAGAGGCGAGGAGGAAGCAACTTACCCTCCCTCTTCTCCTGCCTCCTCCTGGCTGAATACATCAGCTGCCCCGCCCCCTGCACCTCACCCGGGGGAACTGCGTTCCCCCACGTTCCCCCCCCCAAAAAAAATGGCCTCTGGTCAAAACCCAGGGCTTTTTTTGTAGCAGGAACTCCTTTGCATGTTAGGCCACACATTCCTAATGTAGCCAATCCTAATGAGTTTCTGCTGTTGGGTGTGGCCTATTATGCTAATGAGTTCCTGCAGGGCGTGGCCGTGTTTTCCTGCCCCAAAATAGGCCTGTTTCCAGCTCAATAAATAATAAATAACGAAGTCGCCTCGAGCTCCGTTCTAATTCTGGAGGATCTCCAGACACTCCCCGGGAGGCCGTGAAGCCCACGCCTCCGCTTTCCTAGCCCTGGGCCCAATCCACCCTGGGCTGCCGGGGCCAGGGACGCAGTGTTCCCTCTAAACTGAGTTAGTGTGAGCACGCTTGCAGTTTTTTCTTCTTGGCCAGTGTTCTTCCTAAACTGAGTTAGGGTGAGTCCTCCTCGGGCTCACACATTTTTGTCTTAGCTCAGGAGGGATGGCTCCAGGGCATTATGCAGGAGCCCAATCGCTTGCTCACGACTTTCATGCCAGGAGCTCCCAAAGCAGAATTCTTGCTCACCAGACTCCCCATCTTAGAGGGAGCATCGCCTCCGGCTCACCCATTTCTGCCTTCGCTCCAGAGAGCAAACGGACTGATGCGGCAGCCGAATCGCCCGCTCACGCCACTTTCACGCCAGCAGCTCACACAGTAGACGTTTTGCTCGCAGGACGCCACAGCTTAGAGGGAGCATTGGGGGGGGGGGGGGAAGAAAGCCTCCCCCCCACCGTCTGTCTCGTTTTCTGTCTGGTCACCTCTTCTTCACCCCGTCCTGGCTTTGGAAGATGAAGAAAGGCCGCAACGGCTGCAAACACACACCCCGCCCCGAAAAGCGCCTGCAAAGCCCAACGCAGCCCCCCGCGCGTCTCTGCCAAGGTAGGAAGCCCTTCTCTTCCTCTCCTCCCCCCCCCGTCCTTTGGCCGGATTCTGCCTCGTTCCCAGCCGCTCCTGCCGCAGAGAGCAAGAAACGGAGCGATTTGGTGCAACGCCGAGCTGTCGGTGTGGGGAGCGGGCTGGCTGGGCGGCGTCGGCGGCGCCTCTCCCCTCTCCCCCACCCACCCGGCCTGTCCCTCCCTTCCCGTCTCCCCCTGCTGCCTTGCGGGCTTGTGCCCAGGGTTCCCTCTAAGCTGAGTGAGTGTGGAGCCGGCTCACAGTTTTTTAGCCTCCGGCTCACAGGTTTTTGTCTTCGCTCAGGAAGGAGGGCTCCAGAGCAGTGTTCCCGCTAAGCTGAGTTAGTGTGAGCCAGCTCACAGTTTTTTAGCCTCCGGCTCACACATTTGTGCCTTAGCTCCGGAAGGAGGGCTCCAGAGCAAACGAATGTATGCAGGAGCCAAATCGCCTGCTCACAACTTTAATGCCAGGAGCTCACCAAGTAGAATTTTTGCTCACAGGACACCACAGCTTAGAGGGAACATTGCTCCAGAGCAAACTGATTTGTGCAGCAGCCAAATGGCTCGCTCACACCTTTCATGCCGGTAGCTCGCAAAGTGGAGTTTTTGCTCACAAGCAGTGTTCCCTCTAAGCTGAGTGAGTGTGAGCCAGCCCACAGGTTTTTAGCCTCCGGCTCACACCTTTTTGTGTTTGCTCAGGAAGGAGGGCTCCAGAGCAATCTACTTGATGCATTAGCCAAATCGCCCGCTCACAACTTTCATGCCAGTAGCTCGCAAAGTAGCATTTTTGCTCAGAAGGCTCTGCAGCTTAGAGGGAACATTGCGCACAGCTTAGAGGGAGCATTGTGCCCCGTCGGGGAGTGTTCCCTCTAAGCTGAATTAGTGTGAGCTAGCTCACAGGTTTTTAGCCTCCGGCTCACACCTTTTTTGTGTGTGCTCAGGAAGGGACGGCTCCAGAGCAATCTAATTGATGCATTCGTCAAATCGCCAGCTCACAACTTTCATGCCAGTAGCTCGCAAAGTAGCATTTTTGCTCAGAAGGCTCTGCAGCTTAGAGGGAGCATTGCGCACAGCTTAGAGGGAGCATTGCTTGTGCCCCGTCGGGGAAGGCGGCGTGGCTTTCCCCAGCAGGCCTCCCCGGCAAAAAAGGAAAAAAGGCCCCACCGCTGGGTTTGTTCTCCCGGCGTCCCGCGACCTTGAGCGAGGAAAGAGGGGCGGGGGCGGGCGGAGGACTGCATCGCTCTCGGCGCCTCCTCCGTTTCTGGGCCGCCTCCGCCGCTCGCTCTGCTCCCCCGTCGGACCCTCCCCGCTTCTCTCCCCCCCCCCCCCCCGGGCTATATCAACGGAGGCCCGGCCCTTCCCCGCAGTCCGCCCGCTCTCGTCCCAGCCTCAGGAGACGCCCAGTGCCCAGGTACGTCGAGGGGTCCCGCGCCGGTCGCCAGAGTCTTCGACGGGGGGCGGCGGTTTGCGCCAGCATCAGCATCCAATGCAAGGATTTACGGGGTTTTTTTTAAAGAAAGGCTTTTTAACAGGGCATCCCTAAGAAAACAACAACCCCCCCCCCCGGGAAATAGATCCAGGTGGTCATCCCTGCTGGTCTGGAGCAGTAGAACAGAGTTAGGGTCCTTTAAGACGGTGGGAAGGGAACAGCGTTCAGTGCGCCTTGGTGTTTAGTCATGCCGGCCACATGACCACGGAAACGTCTTCGGACAGTGCTGGCTCGTCGGCTTGGAGACGGAGATGAGCACCGCAACCCTCGAGTGGGACTGGACTGGCTTTGGAGCAAGGGGACTTTTACCTTTACCTTTGAGACTGACAGAGGTTTATTCCAGGTGTCAGCTTTTCCCAAATGCATTGGAATGGTGCGCAGGCACAGGGAAGCTCATGCCTTGAATAAACCTCTGTCGGGCTTCACTGGACCCTAAATCTGTTCGACTGCTCCAGACCAACAGGGAAGAAGACCACCTGGATCTACCCCCCACCCCCCGGGAGTCAGCCCCCTTGAAGAGACTTCAGGAGGCTTCTGAGTCCACCTGCAGATGGAATAGACCTGCACTGGATTAAGGTCTGCCGGAAGGGAAAGGTGGCCTGGCGTAGCCCGATCAGATCAGGGTGTGGATAGTTTGATGTCCTGGGAGCCAGCTCTGTTGAATAGACTTCTCTCCAGTGTTCCCTCTAAGCTGAGTTAGTGTGAGCTAGCTCACAGTTTTTTAGCCTCTGGCTCACACATTTTTGTTTTAGCTCAGGAAGGAGGGCTCCAAAGGAAACAAATTTATGCAGTCGCCAAATCGCTCGCTCACAACTTTAATGCCAGTAGCTCAGAAAGTAGAATTTTTGCTCACGGGACTCCACAGCTTAGAGGGAGCATTGCTTCTCTCTATACTTCAGTCTAGCTGATGTGTTGTTGTTGTTTTTGTGTGTGTGTGTGTGACTGGGGGCCACTGGCTATTGGACGCTTGGGTGGGGCTGGAGACCGGCTTCAGGAGGCTTCTGAGTCCGACCTGCAGATGGCACCGAATTAAATCGATTGCGCTGGATTAAGGTCTGTGGGAAGGGAAAGGTGGCCTGGCGTAGCCCGATCGCATCAGGGTGGACACTTGGATGGGGGACCACCAAGGAGGAAAAGACGGTGTGGTATAGCCCGATCACGAGGATGGATACTCGGATGGGGGACCACCAAGGAGGGAAAGGCGGCAGGGTATAGCCAGATCGCATCAGGGTGGATACTTGGATGGGGGACCAGGACCACCGAGGATGGGAAAGTGGCATGGTATAGCCCGATCGCATCAGGGTGGATCTACTTGGATGGGGGACCACTGAGGAAGACTCTGCAGAGAAAGGCAATCACAAACCACCTCTACTTCTCACTTGCCTTGAAAATCCCTCGCTGGGGCTGCCGTAAGTTGGTTGCCACTTGGGGGAACATTGGTACGCATGGCCTGTGCCAGAGGCTTGTGTGATGCAAATACTCTGGGTTGGATCTAGTCTTGTCAAACTCCCGACGGGGCTGGAGATCTCCCGGAATGACAACCAATCTCCAGACTAGACGGATCTGTTCCCCTGGAGAAAAATGGGTGCCTTTTGTAGGGTGTACTCTATGTCACTGTACCTTCCTGAGGTCCTTCGCCACCCTGAAACCTGCCTTCCTGAGGCTCCACCCCCAAATCCCCAGCAGTTTCCCAACCCGGAGCTGGCAATCCTATTGCTGACCACACCCAAGGTAGTCATGCTGGGGGATTATGGGACCCTCCGTGGGCCCCCTGGGATGGTAAGGAGAACTTGGGCACAGGGAAGAGAAGGTGGCTTGGATCCAGCCCTCTGCGTTATCTCTAAACTCCCGTCTAGCTGATGTTTTTTCATAACTGGGGGCCACTACTTATCAGACACTTCCAAGCTGCTTGGGTGAGGCTGAAGATAAACAGCTTCAGCAGCTTTGGATGAAGCTGGTGAGGCGGAAGTGGCCAGGAGTGATTTTACATGGCTCCCAAGGAAACGCCCTGGCTTCTTCGGAGGGTACGGACCTGCTGCGAGCCGATCTCTGCCCCTTCCCTAATTGCACCGTGTCTATTTATAAGTCGACACAGAAACCCGGTACTTTCCCAGCCCTTTCTTCCCGCCAAGGGAAAAGGCCCCAGGAAAGGCTGGCTCTGAAAGTTTCAACTGCAAAACAGTTTTGTGAATCTGGAATGTGCCTTTTGTTGGGGGGGGGGAACGTTTGGGAAGGAGGAGAAGAAGGTTCGGGGCCCTAACAGACAAGCCGAGAGACAAACGAATGGAGCCGGGGTGTGGAGGAACACTTTAAACTGTCCCAAAGAGGGATTCTCAGACAGGGAGTTTGGAGGCTATCGGATAGATATTGGCTGTGCTGGGGGTGAGGCTGAGAAAGGGCTTCCGATCCTGATGCGCTCAACATTGCAGCGGACGTTTTGAATGCTCTGTTGCGCATTGCACTGCGGTCTCTCCCACCCTTGCTGATGGAAGGCAGACAAGCTGCTTGCGAGCGAGGGAGAAAGGGAACCGGGCTGTCATTTGAGGTGTATTGCGGGATGGAACGGGAGAGAGAGGCGGCAAGCGCTGGGCTGTGGTGCTTCGTTTTTAATGCCTTCTCTGTGTGAAAGAACTGCGTCACGGTAGGAAATGGGCCTGCCGCCAGGAGACAGGCTGCAGCGCAGATTTTTCCCTGATGGCAACGGCAACGGAAGAAATAAATAGCAGTCCCTGGATGTGGCCAAGGGACAGACCCAGGGTGGTTTGGCATCTGGCATCCGCGCCATATTTCCTCGCCACTGTGGGAATGGTGCAGCTCAAAACCGCATTCGGAGACCCCGGGCCAACACTGTACTGACTGCAAAATCACCCCTGAACGTCCATAAAATGGAGAGAGATCTATGCAGAAGGTACCATGAAACCCGATGATCAAGGAAAGCGAAAGCGGCATGCAGTGTAGAGGGTACCATAAAATCTGATGATCAAAGAAAGCGAAAGCGGCATGCGATGCAGAGGGTGCCGTAAAATCTGATGACCAAAGAAAGCGAAAGCGGCATGCAGTGTAGAGGGTACCATAAAATCCGATGATCAAAGAAAGCAAAAGCAGCATGCGATGCAGAGGGGAATTTCTGTTCCAAGGTGGGTTTGCTAAAACAATTGAGGGGAAAGCCAGTGCGGAATCACCTCCAGGCAGGAAGAACAGAAGTCAGTGGCAGGAAGAACAGAAGTTGGTGGATCTGGAGCAGAGGAGGACAATCCAAAAAGCCAGAGAGAGAGACTGATGGAAACAGTGGTTGTCCCCTAACAGAATCCGGCAGTCGGAGAGCCAGACCCTAGAACCTTCTGCGTAGGGTTGAAGACTCTGGATTGGGGAATTCCTGGACATTTGGAGGTGGAGTTTGAGGGGAGGGACCTCGGCAGGGATGCCATTTTCTACCCTCTGAAGCTGCCTTTTCCTCCAGGAGGAGTGATCTCTGTTCATCTGGAGATCAATTGTAATTCCAGATCTCCAGTCCCCATCTTGAGGTTGGCAAGGTTCCTGCCTTCTCTGATCCAGATGTTGGGGACACGGTGGCAAAGAGCGCCACTGCAGGGATCAATCCAGTGCCGGCAGATTGGTGGCTCTGCTGTCTGTCGAGCTAGCTTCCGGAGTGCAAAGGGAGATGTTTGTAGGTGCCGTTTCATGTTCCAGAGAGCTCATGGTGTTAGCCCGTCACGTCAAAAGCAGAAACGTAGCCCGGTGGTCTCCTTAAGAAGTCACAGATCTGTTGCAGGTTAACAGCAGAGTGAACGAGAGACGGTGCTGTTCTGAACTGACGTGGCTACGGACGGATCTTGGATTTGTCTGACAGCCTTCTGAGCTTTGCCTGGAAATATCCCTGTCTGTCTCGTTCGTCTCACGGCCGGGAAACATCATCCTTTGTGTGTGCACGTAGATTTATCTCCTTGCAGAGGAGTCACTCGATGGATCTGGGCTCTAGGCCAAGAAAGCGTATAGAGCGATAAATCTTTCATGTCCTTAAGGTGCCAGGGGGCTCCTGTTCTGTTGACTTTGTATGGAAGGATGACAGCCTGCGAACCTTCAGCTCCTACTTGGGCCATTTGAGGGGGGAAGAGAATTCCGTTACCTCGAGGGTCAAGCAGGACGTGATCCAGAGAGAGGTGGGGTTTCCAACTCCAGGCAGGGAAATTCCTGGAGATTTGGGGGTGGAGTCTGGGGAGGGTGGAGAGCCAAAAGCGAGCATATTTCTGGGGAGGGTTGCTGACTCCAGGTTGGGAGATTCCTGGAGATTCGAGGATGGAGCTTGGGTGTGTGTGTAGGGTCTGGGGACGAGAGGGACCTCAGCAGGGTATGATGCCATAGAGCCACGACTCCAAAGCAGCCACTTCCCCGCAGGGGAACTCATCTCGGTCGTATAGAGATCAGTTGTAATTCTGAGGGCCCTCCAGGCCCCACCTGGAGGATGGCAACCAAAGCAGAAACAGTTGACCCACTCCTCCAGAGGAGGTAGCCGTGTTAGACTGTTGCTGCAAAACAGAAAAAAAAAAGCCCAGCAGCACCTTTAAGGCAAAGAAACTTTATTGTGGCATAAGCTTTCGAGAAACACAGCTCTCTTCGTCAGATGCACTATTGGCAGGCCCGTAGCGACAGTGGGGCATCTTGGGGCCCGGCCCCCGACTTACTGCCAGGGCCCCCTAACTTCCCATTTAGCCCAGCCCCCCCCAACTTCCATTTTTAAAATTTTATTTGTGGTGCTCCCTTGGGGGGGGGGTGTTTCTAGGGTTGCTGTTCTGACTTACCGGCGGGGGAGCGTCGCTTTGGTCCGGGAGCTGCTGAGGGACGTGTGCGCATGCGCCGCCAGAACATCACAGGCAGTGACACACGATGTAGAGCACGTTGGGGGCGTGGCCCCAATCGTTGGAGGGAGAGGGAAAACCACGCCCCCAACGTGCTCTACGTGGTTGCGTCACTTCCTGTGATGCACCCACACTGCGCTTCGGGGGGTGGGGCCCCCGGGGCCCGATTCAGTGGCGGCAGAAATCGGGCCTCCAAAGCGGGGGTTTAACCCCCCCGCCCCCACTTAGCAGCCCTAGGTGTTTCTGTGCGGGGTGCCCCCTGACGTATTTAAAGGCCTCCCAAATTTAAAGAAATCCTGGCTACGGGCCTGACTGTTGGCTGTTATGTCTGCAATTGGATGCCCCCCCCGCCTTCTTTGCCAATGGTGCAGCCTCATACCAGCCACACCCCGTGGTCACCGAAAGGAGCAAAATGTCCCAAGATGTTGAGGAAGTGGCCTTAAGATCACGGCTTGAAAGGACCTTTCCTCTCTCCCCTCCTTTTGGGTTTTCAACAACCAGTCCGATGAAGAGTTCTGAGGAACTTGGAGAGCTCGCACACAGCACGGCCTTATTTGGGACGGACTTCGTCAAAGCTTTCGGACAGCTTTTGTTCTAAGATCTCCAGTGTTTTCTCTTTTTAAGGCATTAACTGTGCAGGCGGAGCTCTGTCAAGGGTTCCTTGGAGAAAGGGAGAATTCCCAC
>NW_015177158.1:54911-65379 GCF_001447785.1 Gekko japonicus
CCCTGCCCCAGAGTTTTAATTAGTTGCACAAGGGGGGGGGGGGGAAGACAGGCTCCTTCATATACTGTCGTATTTTGGATCCTCACTCTATTTTTGCACTTAAATGTGATTAATTTTCCATATGGATCATGTGGGTAAATTAAACAAGAATACGAGCTCTTAATTAATAAGCTTTACAGATCATTGAGAAAGACTCGACCTATAAATAAATGATTGCATCGACAAAATCAGTCAGCCAGGTGAATTATTGGTAAGAAGTACCTCAAAAATAGGGTTGCCAACCCCCCGATGGGGGTGAAGGTTCCCCCAATTTTGGGGGCCCAAATCCACTGCCAGCCAGCTGGCAGATGGGGGAGCCCCACCCCTGAACAGCCCCGCTGCTCCCAACATTCCCAGCACGATGACGTCACCCAGAAGTGATGTCATTGCACTGGGCTCGTCACATGGGGGACACTCTGGCATTTGGCTAAAAACTCTATGGTGACCATAGAGGTTTTAGCTGAATGCCAGAGCGTCCCCTGTAGGACATGCCCAGCACGATGACATCACTTCCGGGTGATGTCATTGCAGCGTGTGTGCTATGAGCATGTACCAGAACGCCCCAGAGGAAGGCCAGGTTCCCCCTGCCAGCAGAGAGGGTGAGACCTGGCAACTCTACTGAAAAATCAGTGAGTCAAATGGACCACAGATGAGTGAGTACACAGTGAGGATATGATCTATGGACATATCCGAGTATTGATCTGCCCGGTGAGACTGTGACTAGATTCTCCAGAGGATATTTTGACCACAAACGTTAATGCTTAAAGGGAAACAATAATAGAACAACGAACTCCATCTTAAAGACTGGTTCATCATCATTGCTGCAACAACATTGGATAATGGGAGCAGAAGATTAAGAAGATTGTAACGAAGGAAGAGAAAACAAGATGGAAATCACACTTACCGAAGAGGACTTGACTTTAATATGGGGGGATTTTTTTTAATTTCCCCAAATAAGGCTTTTTTGGGGAGGAAGATTGTTAATATGAGATGCTGATGTTTTCCGTTGTTTGCTAAAGCAGTTTAATCATTGAGCTTTTGTATTACTCTTTGTATAGTCAGATTTGCTGGATTGCGAAAGCGATAAGCGAAAGATTTGAAGATCACTTTCAATGTTTACAAATTTCCTTTGTTTTTTTTTAAAAAGTCAAAGCTAATTTGTTTAAGCATTGTATAACCTGCATCTCTTGGGTTTTCTTTACTTTCACCCATAGTTTGTAGATACCCTCCCTTGTTTCTTTGTAGTTTATAGAAAATGCAATAAAAAATCCCCTACGGGGGGCTTAAAAAAAATCAGCGAGTGACTTGGCCCACAAATTACAAGTACCTTTTCAGCCTTGACCCCTGGTGGAACATGGTCCCAGCTGAGATCAGGGCCTGTGAGATTTATCAGGGGAAAGGAGTTCAAATTGTTTCTGCTGCCTATCCCGTTTTCCGGTCCTCCTCCCTGCCGAAGATGTTGTGGTTGTCCTCACATTAATCGGCTCTTACGTGTTTTGGCAAGCGGAGGAAAGAAAATCTTCCACCCACAACCCGATTCTGGATGAGTGTCGTGGAAATGAGCAGGGTGGGGGTCTGTTGCTCCAAAGGTGCCTGCCAGATTTTTCGGTGCAATGATGACACGGGCTCACTGGGCAATGAACCACTCCCAGCAGTGCCCACTAGAGATCTCAGTGCAGCAGCATCATAGAGATAGCGGCGGTGCTCCCTAGCTAGGCATCAACAACTCTGTGATAAGAACATAAGAGACACCAATGTTGAATCAGGCCAAAGGCCCATCCAGTCCAACACTCTGTATCACACAGTGGCCAAAAATACCAGGTGCCATCAGGAGGTCCACCAGTGGGGCCAGGACATTAGAAGCCCTCCCACTGTTGACCCCCCCAAGCACCAAGAAGGCAGAGCATCACTTGTGCCAGAGTACCTATCTATACCTTGTGGCTAATAGCCACTGATGGACCTCTGCTCCATATGCTTATCTAATTCCCTTTTGAAGCCGTCCATGCTTGTAGCCACCACCACTTCCTGTGGCAGTGAATTCTATGTGTTAATCACTCTTTGGGTGAAGAAGTACTTCCTTTTATCCGTTCTAACCTGACCGTTCAGCAATTTCATTGAGTGCCCACGAGTCCTTGTATTGTGAGAAAGGGAGAAAAGTACCTCTTTCATTACCTGCTCTATCCCATGCACCTTATAAACCTCAATCATGTCACCCCTCAGTCGTCGTTTCTCCAAGCTAAAGAGCCCTAAGCACTTTAACCTTTCCTCATAGGTAAAGTGTTCCAACCCTTTTATCATTCGAGTTGCCCTTTTCTGCACTTTTCCCAAAGCTATAATATCCTTTTTAAGGTGTGGTGACCAGAACTGCACACAGTATTCCAAATGAGGTCGCATCATTGATTTATATAGGGGCATTATGATATTGGCTGATCTGTTTTCAATGCCCTTCCTAATAATCCCCAGCATAGCATTGGCCTTCTTTATTGCAGTCACACACTGTCTCGACATTTTCAGTGAGTTATCTGCTACAACTACGTGATCCCATGCAGAATACACAGCTGTCTTGATTAGCAAGGAGAAGCGTTTCAAGTCACAACAGTCGGCCTGCCTTCCCGGGTGAGCCGGCAAAGGTGGTCTTGAGGGGGCAGATCTCTCGGGGAGGGGAGGGCCTTCCAAATATTAAAATTTCCAGATTAGCAACGTTCTTCACAGAGGCGATTCGTCAACAGATTAGTGCGAGATACAGAAATGAACGTAACTGCACGGCATGGCCGATTAAAAACGGGGGTGGGGGGGTTATGTTCTATACAGAGGAACCGTTTTAACATTGGTGGATGTCAGAAGAAAGGGGGGTGCCGGTCAGGTTTTTGATGTCTCGTTGCTTCCTGTTGAGAAGCAGTGAGGGCCAGTTTGGTGTAGTGGTTAAATGCATGGACTTGTTACCAACGGCATCCATTTTGGACTATGTTATGAGTTATGCTTATGGACATATGCTTGACACAGCAAGGGCTAGTGAAGAAACTGTGAAGCACAGGGTTCAACCAGGGGACAGGCAAAGACAATGCCAGCTGCATAGGATGATCATCACCTAGCTAGCAAAGTCTCCGGAGTCGTTAAGCTCTTTATGTATGCAAACATTAAGGTTGATCACCGCCCCGAAGCTAATCAAGCCTAGCCCAGACCGAATGTCTACATCTGACAAGCTTAAGTTCTCCCGTGCCAGACCATCTATAGAGAATCCATTACACATAGCAACTAGCACGTCAGCGCTACTGGAGACCTGGCACGTATCCCCGCTCCGCCCAGACACCTCCCCTCTAGTTAATCGATAGTTTGAATATTGACATCATCACCAATCACTGACCTTTGGGGTCGGGCTACCTGATAATCCGTTTGAGCCCACCCCCTCCCCTCGCAGCCGAGACCTTAAAACATCTTGCACAGAGCCAAGAGGGCTACCTTCCTTCCTACCAACGACCTCTTCCTGTCTGCTTAAACCTCTCTTGTCCCCCTTACTATACAAAACCCCTGATTACCGCTTTGCCTTAGTCTGCAGCTAAGGTCAATACACGTGGTCCCGGCTGGTCTGGTTTCACGTGTTTCCACCCCATTTTCTATCCCTTCCGTCCTCCCCATCCCGCTGGAAGCTTTAGGAGCGACGCACACGACATAGGTAAATATATCATCCAGAAACCAACGATTTCCTGCTAATGCGATTGTGCTGATATCTACCTTATTTTCTTAGTCCTTGTATGCTTGAGTGGTTTTATTATTATCCCTGTGTGCTTGAACGACTATACTCAGTAAAGAGAGATTTGTTTTAACTTCTGTTTCGTCTATTCATTGAAGCGTAATGGCTTAGCCCATCCTGCGTATACACTTGACCTGAATCCCGATTATTAAACTGTTCCAGTTGTCTCTCCTAAAGAGCAATTCGGCTAACAGACTCTAATCTGGGAGAACCCATATTTGATTCCCCACTCCTCCACTCGCAGCTGCTGGATGACCTTGGGCAAGCCATAGTTCTGCCAGAGCTCCCTCAGCCCCACCAACCTCACAGGGTGTCTTTTGTGGGGAAGGGAAGGGAAAGGAGTTTGTAAGCTGCTCTGAGGCTCCGAGTGAAGGGCGGAGTGTAGATCCAATCTCTTCTTCTTCTTCTTTTGTTCTAGGGTTCCATATTAGCGGGAAGAGCAGCAGGAAGCACCACACAGAGAAAGAGAGAGAGAGAATCGTCCCTCGGCTCTTGCACTCTGTACCTCCAGTCACCATGAAGGCTCTCCTGGGTCTCCTCCTGCTCTCCGTGCTTCTGACGTCAGGTATGGGGCTCCTTGGGGAGAGCGAGGGGATTGTTCCTTGGGGGTTGGGGGGGGTCATTGGGGCCCGGCCAGATTGCTTCCTTGGTGTCCACAAAGCCTCTATACGTAAACAGGGCTTGAAGACCATCACATCAAACCATCTGAGGTCTGTAAGGAAAGACCCTTTGCCCTCCCCCTGCCCTAGGGTTGCCAGCTCTGGGTTGGGAAAAACCTGGAGATTTGGGGAGCGGGGTGGAGGCCGGGATCTGGGGAGAGGAGGGACGTCAGTGGAGGGATAATGCCATAGAGCCCACCCTCCGAAGCAGCCATTTTCTCCAGGGGAAGTGAGCTTGGTAGTTTGGAGACAAATTGTAAAAGCAGGAGATCTCCAGGTGTCACCTGGAGGTTGGCAAACATACCTCACATGTGCTTCTTTTCAAGGTAGGAGATGGAAAAAAATGAGTCCTGGGGCAAGGGAAACCCCAGGTGCTGGCAAAGACAAGAGCGTTATCCCTTTGGCTGGAATTACAACTGGACTTCAGTCGACAGAGATCAGTTCCCCTGGAGAAAATGGCCGCTTCGGAGGGCGGAGTCTGTGGCATCGCATCCTCGCTGAGGCCCCTCCCTCCCCGGGCTCCACTCCCCCCCCCATAATCTCCAGGAATTTCCCAACCTGGAGTTGGAGACCCTTTTTTCCAGTGGCCAGGAATTCCCTTGCCTTAACAGACCTGCTGTGGTTCAAGCGGTTAAGACGCTGAACTGCAGGCTGTGGAAGGTCAGTAGTTCAGCAGTTCGAGACCCGAGTGCCGCATGACGGAGTGAGCTCCCGTCTCTAGTTCCAGCTCCTGCCAACCTAGCAGTTCGGAAGCAAGACATTGCAAGTAGATAAATAGGTACCACTTTGGTGGGAAGGGAACAGCGTTCCGTGCACCTTGGTGTTTAGTCATGCTGGCCACATGACCACGGAAACGTCTTCAGACAGCGCTGGCTCTTCGGCTTTGAAACGGAGATGAGCACCGCAACCCTAGAGTCGGATTCAACTGGCTTTATCTTTACCTTTAACAGACCTGATGGTCAACCTGGATCGCGAGCCCCTCCAGACAAAGAGCTCCTCGCGCCTGGGAGGAAGCAAAAAAAGATGGGGAGTGGTGGTGTAATGCTGGAGTTAACATCGCCGGTAGGGGCTAGTAGTGATGTTCCCTCTAAGCTGAGTTGGTGTGAGCTGGCTCACAGTTTTTGAGTTTCCGGCTCACACATTTTTGTCTTAGCTCAGGAAGGATGGCTCCAGAGCAAACTAACTTATGCAGCAGCCAAATCACCTGCTCACAACTTTCATGCCAGTCGCTCACAAAGTAGAATTTTTGCTCACAGGACTCCACAGCTTAGCGGGAACATTGGTGACAACCAATGCTCCCTCTAAGCTGTGCAGTGTTGTGAGCAAAAATCCTACTTTGTGAGCTCCTGGCATTCAAGTTGTGAGCGAGCCATTTGGCAACTGCAGAAATTAGTTTGCTCTGGAGCCCTCCTTCCTGAGCTGAGACAAAAAGGTGTTTTAACCGGAGGCTAAGAAACTGTGAGCTGGCTCACACTCACTCAGCTTAGAGGGAACACTGGTGACAACTGAGCCAAGCGCATTGGAGGGAAATCACGTGAACAGTGCCACAGGGTTTCACCCTTTCCCCCCAGCAGAAGAATTTAGATCTCTTTCCAGCCGATATTCTCGATGACGAGACCCTTGTATCTTCCCTCTCCAGGTTACTCTTTGGAGTGTGAAACGTGTTCGGGTCAGGGGACCACCTGCACCGGCAGGAAAGTGACCTGCTCTGCCAACGAAGACACTTGCCTCAATGCCGTGACTGAAGTCTCCGCAGGTGAGTCGGGGGAACCAAAAGCCAGACCGGGCTAAAAAACTGGCGGCAGGATCGTTCGATCTAGCCTGAATGCAGCAAGCAGCTTTATACCAGATCAGGCCACCAGACTATCGAGCCTGGTATTACTTGTGTAGGCTGGAAAACACCT
The DNA here is from genome assembly GCF_001447785.1 of Gekko japonicus. NCBI lineage: Eukaryota > Metazoa > Chordata > Lepidosauria > Squamata > Gekkonidae > Gekko > Gekko japonicus. Next base: position 61,265 of record NW_015177158.1, read on the forward strand.
CCCCCAGAGTCTTAAGCAGAGGCTTCTCCTCTGGGCCTCTCTACAGGGGACATCAATCCTCTCCAGGTCTACTTAGGGTTGGCAGGCTGCAGGCAGCAGTCCTTGGGAGAAAATGGGAGCGAGGCCTGGCATGCTAGCATGCGGATGTCACTTCTGGTAAAACCCGGAAGTGATGTCATTAAACGCTCTAGAATTTTGCAAAAACACGATGGATTTATCATAGAGTTTTTACAAATTACACAAATGGAGGAGGAGGAGGAGGAGGAAGAAGAAGATGAAGAGGTTGGATTTATACCCCGCCCTTCACTACCCAAGGGAGTCTCAGAGCGGCTTACAAACTCCTTTCCCTCCCCTTCCCCACAACAGACACCCTGTGAAGTGGGTGGGGCTGAGAGAGCTCTGACAGAAACTGCTCTTTTTCAAGAACAGCTCTTATCAGAACTGTGGCTTGCCCAAGGTCAGCCAGCCAGGGGCAAGTGGAGGAGCGGGGAATCAAACCCGGTTCTCCCAGATGAGAGTCCGCGCACTTAACCACGACACCAAACTGGCTCTCTGATACATGCCTCTGTTTTATGAATCAAGATGCAATTGAGTTCCCAAGTTTTCATTCTGCCAAGTGGTGACCAAGCAACACATCCCAGGAGGTAGCGAATGCCCACCGGCCAACATTTCATTAATGACAACAGGCGGGTGGGCCTGTGCATACTGGTGCCCGCTGACACCTTTCCTAGTGCTTCCCGAGTGTTTTTAGAAAGTAGGGTGGGCCAAGTGGGGACTTTTACCCAGCAAGGCTTCTGATTGGCCACTGGAGATTGGATTGGCTGTGCAGATTTTTCAAAATGTTGCTTTAGCAAGGATCTTCATTGTGTGACGGAAGGTGAGCCGGGGTGGCCATTTTGTGGCTGGCTCTGCCTCCTGCGGCTGCCATTTTTGTGGCAACCACTTTGAGGCTGCGCCCACCATGCTGTGTCAGAATTCCTGCAGGCTCCGAAAAGTTGGAGACCCATAATATAATAATAATAATAATCTTTCAATTTATTAATCGCTCAATCCTGCAGAGCTTGCTGGCTCTGAGCGATTTACAGTTACTCAAATACACACAGGACTAACAATGATTCAAGGGGTAAGGGAGGACAACATATAACCTTTAAATCACACACATTCGCAGCTGACGGGGAGTTTGTACAGCTGTAAGGTCAGACGTGTTCCAACGGCGTTTTCCCCTCGGCGTGGCTTGATGTCGTCAGTTCTCTCCAGACTGCTTCAAGTTGCAGTGCAGCACTGCCACCGCCTGGCCGGATGGCCCATTACAGGCTTCCTTGATGCCAAAGAGTTCTTTCTAGGCTTTCGGTCTTACATGCTGGACATTCCGTTCGCCGGCTAACACCTCCCCCATTGGGTACCTGACTACAGTGGTGCTACGTGCAGCTGTTCTTCGCAGGTTTTCGTTAGGCCGGTTTTATTCTGGCCTACCAGATGCCAGAATAGGTGCCTTAAGCATGCATACCGTCAGAGCAGGGCTGCCAGCTCCCGGTTGGGAAATTCCTGGAGATTTGGAGGTAGAACCTGGGGAGGACAGGGACCTCGGGGGCGGGCGTTTTACGAGGACATAGCATCCCCCTTCCAAAGCATCCATTTTTTCCCAAGGAACTGATCTCTGGAGATGAGGGAACCCTCAGGTTTGAAAAGCATGGATCCCACGACTGGGTCAGAATAGGGGGGCAGTTATGAGTCAGGGAGGTAGCTGCTGTTTTCGTTCTCGATGCCTCCATTTTACCTCCTGCCACAGAAGTGTGCTGTCCTCTTTTAATGAACATCAGTTCATGAAGGATTGCAGCAGAAGATGCTCTCAGGTTGAAGGCAAAAACCTTCTGTCCGGCCACAGCGCGCCCGTTTTCTCCAAAGGGGATCCCGTGCACACACAAGAGGCACAGTGTCTGAAAAATGGGCTTTTTGCTAGCCTTGGGATCAGATCTGGTTTCATTTTGATCATTTCGAGGGGGGAGGTGGATTTTGTCGTTCCCCCTTGACCACAAGAATGGGGAGGTGTGGTTCATGTCAGGCAGATGGACAAAATATTGCGGAACAGGGCTCCCCAGCCTTTTTGACGACACAGGTGCTTTTGGGACTCTGAGGCAGTGTGATGGGCGCAACCGCAAAATGGCTGCCACAGGAAGTAGAACCACACACACAGAGGAAGTCCAAATGCAGGAGAGAAGAAGGGCAATTCGGGAGGGGGGAATACGTCGGGGAAAGAGGAGCGAGGGGGAGAATGGAACCAACGCCATTGGCCGCCAAAACGACACAGCCAATCAGAAGCCCTGCTGGGCAAGAGCCCTTCCTGGCCCCGCTCACTTTCTAAAAACTTGGTGCCTGCCGGGAAAGGTATTGATGCGCATCCTGGTGCCCACATGGGCACCACACTGTGGATGCCTTGGTAGCTCTTGGGAACGGAGACTCACCTCTCTTCTTTGATTTTCAGGCGCGGTAAAAATAAGCACTGTCATGAAGTCCTGCTTTGTAAAAGAGGGCTGTGATCAATTAAAACCTGGGAGCACAGCGACCTTTGGAGGAGCTGGGGCTCTTATTAAAACTGCCGAATGCAGCAGAGCTCCAGTGTCATCTGGATCCTTCCTCCTGGCGCTCTCTAGCCTCCTGTTCTTGAAGTTTCTCTGGTGAAGAGGCCCCTCCGCCAGCCACCCGGCCCTGAAAAATGCTTCCTCCTCGCTTCTATGCAACCTTTCTTGGGACCCCATCATCCAGCCCTTCAGAGAGATTTGTGTCGTCTTTAACAAACCCACCCCCTACAAATTATATAACACAAAGCTCTGTTTCTATATGCACAGTATAAGGTCAATTCAACAGTCTCCAGTTAAATACAGCTTTTGCCTTTGAACAGAACCACTGTGGAGAAAAAGGAAAACAAGAAAGAAGGGTAAATCCTTAAATTTTAGAGTACAAAAGCTATTATAACCATGAGCGTCGACATTATATTTGTTACCAAAGAACAATAAACGATATGCAAAGTTCCACCATTATTTTGTCTTTTGAAGTCACTGTATCGTTTAACTTGTGATCTGCCATGTTTTTTTTAAATTGGTTCCTAAAGCCTCTGAACACAGAATTGCACAGTTGTTTGCAGTGATCAATTTTGACTGAAGGGAAGCTCTGTGTGTGCGTGCAAGAAAATCTTTTAAACAATACGTTCGTTTTTTAAAACAATACGTTCGTTTTTTTAAAAAGCCTCCTGGTTAAGCACAGTTTCTGCCTCAAATGCTGGAATGTTACTATTAGAGTTATGCATAACCTTGCTCCCTGACATTTGGTGGCTGGCCCCGCCTCCTGCAGCAGCCATTTTGTGGTTGATTCCACCTCCAGTGGCAGCCATTTTGTGGCTGTGCAGACCACCCTGTGTCAGAATTACAAAGGTCGGTAAAAAATGTTGGGGGACTCCTGCATTAGAGTGCTGCAGGAGGGAGATTTAACTCATTGACTCAAATCAAAATTAGATTTTTCAGAATAAAAGCACTTCTTAGTTTGTTGCTACTACCATGAACACAATTTAAACTGATTTTTATACACTCTCACAGGGTGCGTTATACTTTAAAAAACCCATTTGTGTTAATATTACCCTTTTAGGAAATGATACATGATATGTGCCTTGCCTGATGGATGTACAGTTCAGTGCATCTGATGAAGTTTAAAGCTTATAGTGGAATAAATGTGGTTAATCTTTAAGGTGTCACCAGCCTCCTGATTTATTCAACACAGGGATCTTTACTGTGGTGGGAAGGCCTCCTGACTGTTGTACCAAGGATTGCTTCAAGAATTCCCAGGATTCCTCCTGTTGTGCATCCCAGAACCATTTGTTTTTATTAATAAGACTATTTTGTCGACTTGGTGTTTTGGGAACAAATTAGAGAGATATTCCCCAAGATGTCTCACTGCTGCCCTTCCTTCTTGGATGTTGAATATGACATTTCAATGTCCAGGCATTTTTTTCCTTCCTTCCTTCCTTTCCTTCCTTCCTTCCTTCCTTCCTTCCTTCCTTCCTTCCTTCCTTCCTTCCATCCTTCCTTCCTTCCTTCCTTCCTCCCTCCCTCCCTCCCTCCCTC
>NW_015177158.1:66015-71969 GCF_001447785.1 Gekko japonicus
CCCTCCCTCCCTCCCTCCCTCGCCCCCCTCTTTCTTTCTTTCTTTCTTTCTTTCTTTCTTTCTTTCTTTCTTTCTTTCTTTCTTTCTTTCTTTCTTTCTTTCTTTCTTTCGCAGAAATAAATAGCTTCCCTGACAAATGTCAAAATCTTCAGCACCAACAGGCAGTTCAGGGTTGCAGATACTATAACATCCTCTGCTTTGCCAGGACCCCCGTCATGTCATCCCCGGAAGTGTCCATCTCTCTGTAATACCAAACGGAAGGGAAGGCAGCAGGGTATAGCCCGATCTCATCAGATCTCAGAAGCTAGGCAAGGCTCGGTGCATGGAAGAGAGAGCACCAAGGACGGCTCTGCAGAGGAAGGCAATAGCAAACCACCTCTGCTTCTCGCTTGCCTCGAAAGCCCTTTTTGGGATCTCCGGAAGTTGGCTGCAACTTGACAGGACTTTAGACACACGTAAGAGGAAACGGCAGACAAAAGAAACACCTCATCTCCTAACTTTACACATTTTTAAGCACCTTACTGTCAATAACTGCCAGAACCCAGACAAAGCTTCTTTTGTTAGCAATTTGAAACATTCCTTCCTTGACTGTTTCGTTGAGCTCTTTCAGGTGCAAGCGTCTGCAGCACTGGCGATTCCACTTCCTCACAAGTGCCTAAACGGTGACTTCATTTCATGTGAACTTAGGACGTATCTGTTTATTTATTTACGTTATTTATAGTCTGCGATGCTTACTGGGACTTCAGGAGGATTATGTAGAATGAATCAATGCAATCGACAGGATGGGACATTCAATAAACGATGCAACGGGATTCGGGTTGCTGAACCAACCAGGAATCTAAAAACAGAACTGACGCAAAGCAGAAATATTAACACGACAGACTGAGGGCGCGGTCAGACGGCGTGCTGAGAGCAGGTTAAACTGCTCCTGTTCTAACCGGATTATATTTGATCTGGATATTTGCGATCACACTTATCTCCCTTATCCCACTTTACCGCGCACTTGCAGCGCTCCCTGCTGTCTACACTGCCGACGTACGGGAGCGTGTGTCAGCGTTTTTTCTCAGTTTGCAAATGTGCATAGGCACCCCACCGTAGAACGAGGGGAACTCATGGTGCATGCGCAGAACCACCAGGGCGCATCAATCCAACCCTGCCAACAAAAGACTTCCCTTTAAATGTTTGACCCAAGAATGGCCTCCGTGATATCCCAAACTCATCTAAACGCTAAAACAAGTGACCATTTAAATGTTAGTTTTCTAAACGCGGTGGCGGTGCTCCACCTATGCGCACACCACCAGTGCATTAAAAAATGGTGGGCGAAAAGTGGAAGCCTCGAGCAGCTTTCGAGCGGGGAGGGGGCTTAAACCATTGGAAGTGGCTTGACACCGAAGGAGCGATCACACGGGGGAAATGCGGCTTTAAACGGGAGAGCTGAGAAAACACCACTTTGGGGCCAGGTAACAAAATACTCCGGATTAAAGCGGTTTTGAGCTGGAAACCAATGGCTGTGGACGGGAGGCAGATTTTAACTGTGTGATCGTGCAGATAAAATCTGTTGTTGAACCGTCACGACATCAGATCAAACGGCGCGTCTGAACGCACCCTAAATGATGCAAAAATTACATCATAGGAATCCAATTTACATCAAGCTATACACAGTGGTATAGATCACAGGGTTGCCAGCTACAGGCTGGGAATTCCCTGGAGATTTGGGGGGCAGAACCTGAGGAGGGTGGGGTTTGGGGAGGGGAGGGACTTCCATGGCATACAATGCCATAGAGCCCACCCTCCAAAGCAACCATTTGCTCCAGGTGAACTGATCCCTGTCTGCTGGAGATCAGTTGGAATCTTGGGAGGTCTCCAGCCACCACCTGGAGGTTGGCAACACCAGGCACTCCCTGATCATTTGCCCAAGTACCTTCACTCATAACGTTGTACAATACGAACCTATTTCTTGTGCAGAAAAGAACCCCTCTTGAATAATTCAGTTGGTGGTTGTTCACTTCATTCACTCATACCCTCCTCCCTTCCCGATCTATCTGCACATTCCTACCCCATTAATAATTTCACGTCATGTCCCTTGTAAGGAAATGCCTCGATAACTGGCCTCTGATACACCCCCTTTCCCGTCCTCCTACCCTGGGCTGTGGTGCTGAGCTGGCCGGCATCATCACGCCCGTCGAAGCGTATTTGCATGAAGAGCGAGAGATCCAACCATGACGGCGGCCATCTTCCGCAGGGACTTCCCCGTTTCACCTCAGGCAGCACTGAAACCCCCGGGGGAAAACAGATGGCCAGAAATCCACCTGATTAAGGTCTCTAGCCAGTGCTTGCTTGGTCTCCTGCCATGCTGTCTCACCCCAACATCCCCCCAGGTACTTTCGGATTATCAACTTGGCATATTTGTAAGGTAAAGGTAAAGGTTCCCTTGCTCGAAATCCAGTCAAGTCTGACTCTAGGGTTGTGGTGCTCATCTCCGTTTCAAAGCCGAAGAGCCAACGCTGTCTGAAGATGTTTCCGTGGTCATGTGGCTGGCATGACTAAACACCAAGGCGCACAGGACGCTGTGACCTTCCCACTGAAGTGGTACCTATTTATCCACTTCCAATTTCTTGCTTTCGAACTGCTAGGTGGGCAGGAGCTGGAACTAGAGACGGGAGCTCACTCCGTCATGCGGCACACTCGGGTCTTGAACTGCTGAACTACCGACCTTCCACAGCCTGCAGTTCAGCGTCTTAACCACTTGAGCCACCACAGCTCCTGGCATATTTGTACCAGGGCCTTAAAATGGCTGGCATTCGATCAGAATGTGTGTCTCGCTGTGGTCCTGACTAGGGATGCGGGTCTCCAGGTGGGACCTGGAGATCTCCCAGAATTACAGCTCCTCTCCAGAGGACAGAGATCAGTTCCTCTGGAGAAAATGGATGCTTTGGAGGGTGGGTGCTGTGGCAATATCCCCTACTGAGGTCCCCAGGCTCCACCCCCAAATCTCCAGGAGTCTCCTAACCTGGATTTGGCAACCCTAGACCCCCCCCATCCCCTGATGGTGGCCATAGAGGGCCTTCCACTACATCTTGTCCTCTTTCCACCACCTCGTACCCAATGTTCCCTCTAAGCTGTAGAGCCTTGCGAGGAAAAATTCTACTTTGTAAGCAACTGGCATTAAAGTTGTGAGTGAGTGATTTGGCTACTGCATCAATTAGCTTGCTCTGGAGCCCTCCTTCCTGAGCGAAGGCAAAAATGTCTGAGACCGAGGCTAAAAAGCTGTGAGCTCGCTCACACTGACTCAGCTTGGAGGAAACACTGCTCATAAAAGGCGGTTTCATCTCCACCAAGTGCTTCTATTTGGAATGCCATCCTCCAGGTGGGACCCGAGGATCCCCCAGAATTACAACTCCACTCCAGACCAGTGTTCCCTCTAAGCTGAGTTAGTGTGAGCTAGCTCACAGTTTTTTAGCCTCTGGCTCACACATTTTTGTCTCAGCTCAGGAAGGAGGGCTCCAGAGCAAGCTAATTGATGCAGTAGCCAAATCACTCACTCACAACTTTAATGCCAGTTGCTTACAAAGTAGAATTTTTGCTCATAAGACTCCACAGCTTAGAGGGAACGTTGCTCCAAACTAGAGAGATCATTTCCCCAGGAGAAAAGGGATGCTTTGGAGAGGTGACTCTATGGCAGTTGTACCCCTTTGAGGTCTTCCCCAGGCTCCATCCCCAAACCTCCAGCAGTTCCCCAACCCCATCCTCTGCCAGTGACCAGGGAGGACTCGGCAACCGTAGCTTCAGAGGAGCGTAGTGGTGGAAAGTGCCCTCAAGTGGCAGCCGACTTACAGTTTTCAAGGCAAGAGATGTTCAGAGGTGGCTTGCCATCGTCTGCCTCTGCGTGGCAACCCTGGACTTCCTCGGTGGTCTCCCATTCAAATAGTGCCCAGGACCGATCCTGCTTAACTTCTGAGGTCTGATGAGACTGGACTAGCCTGGGCCATGGCCAGTGCTCCCTCCAAGCCTTAGAGTCCTGTAAGCAAAAATCCTACTTTGGTCCCGTTCACAGGGAGCATTTGCTGCGCTAAAGAGATGGATGACAGGCGGATTTTCCAGGCGTGATCACACTGCAACATCTGGGAAGCGTAGTGCACCCGTGGCTAAACTGTGCAACCGTGGCTAACCCACCCACCTCCCTCCCTCCCTCTCTTTCTTTCTTTCTTTCTTTCTTTCTTTCTTTCTTTCTTTCTTTCTTTCTACAGCAGAAATAAATAGCTTCCCTGACAAATGTCAAAATCTTCAGCACCGACAGACAGTTCAGGGTTGCAGATACTATAACATCCTCTGCTTCTGCAGGAGCCCCCGTCATCTCATCCCTGGAAGTGTCCATCTCTCTGTAATACCAAACGGAAGGAAAGGCAGCAGGGTACAGCCCGATCTCATCAGATCTCGGAAGCTAGGCAAGGCTCAGTGCATGGAAGAGAGACCACCAAGGACGGCTCTGCAGAGGAAGGCAATAGCAAACCACCTCTGCTTCTCGCTTGTCTTGAAAGCCCTTTTTGGGATCTCCAGAAGATGGCTGCAACTTGACAGGACTTTATACACACGTAAGAGTAAACGGCAGACAAAAGAAACACCTCATCTCCTAACTTTACACATTTTTAAGCAGCTTACTGTCAATAACTGCCAGAACCCAGACAAAGCTTCTTTTGTTAGCAATTTGAAGCATTCCTTGCTCGACTGTTTTGTTGAGCTCTTTCAGGTGCAAGCGTCTGCAGCACTGGCGGTTCCACTTCCTCACAAGTGCCTAAATGGTGACTTCATTTCATGTGAACTTAGGACGTATCTGTTTATTTATTTACGTTATTTATGGTCTGCCATTCTCACTGGGACTTCAGGAGGATAACGTAGAACGAATCAATGCAATCGACCGGATGGGACATTCAATAAACGATGCAACGGGATTCGGGTTGCTGAACCAACCAGGAATCTAAAAACAGAACTGACGGAAAGCAGAAGTATTAACCTGACACACTGATAGGTGGATTTTCCGGGCGCGATCACACTGCAACATCTGGGAAGCGTACTGCACCTGTGGCTAACCTGTGGCTTCTTGCCGAAGTTACGGAGTAAAAACTAGTACATATGATGTACTAGTTTCCGGAAAACACAGGGCAAGGGCGGGCATCTGATCGCGTTTCCGCTGGAATCCCGTGGCATCCGGTGCCCACCCATGTCCTGTCACAAACCGGATGTGCATACAGGGTGCGCACAAACGCCCACCAGCACATGCGCACACTGTGGTGATGGGGAAAAATTCCCGTTTGCCACAGAAGCGGTGCCTAGCGATTGCCAGTGTGATCACGCCACGCTGCTTCTTTGCCGCACTGCAGCATAGCCATGTGATCGGCACCTAACGGCATACCCACAGGACCTCCACAGGACATGTGATCGGGCTGCCGCGCCTTACTTTGCTCCAGGGCAAACAGCCATGTTCCCCCCCCCCCCGCAATTTTCTGGCCCGTGTGACTGGGACCTATGTGAGCTGCCGACATTAAAGTTGTGAGCGAGTGATTTGGCTAATTTGCAAAAATTAATTTGCTCTGGAACCCTCCTTCCTGAGCTCAGACAAAATTTTTATTTATTTATTTATTAATCAAACGTTTATCCCGCCCTCCCCCGTAGGGCTCAGGGCGGCTAACAGGCAATAGATATTGCAACAATAAAACATGGTTCTCAGAGTTAAAAGCAAATATACACTTAAAACCAATCCTAAAACAAAGTTAAATTTAAGTCTAAATTTAAATTTAAAGTGCTAATCTTCACATCCAAAAAACTCCAAAAGATGACGGTCCAGTCCAGAGGTTCCCCTAAGTCATTCGATGGTATCAAACATTCATTCAGATGATTAAGACGTTTAAGAAGTTCAAAAATTCCAGTGTTTCCGATGTTTTCTTCCTTCCTAGGGC
>NW_015177158.1:72053-74754 GCF_001447785.1 Gekko japonicus
GGAAGAGCTCCGTCTTGCAGGCCCTGCGGAACTGAATCAGGTCCCGCAGGGCCCGGATCTCCTCCGGGAGCTCATTCCACCAGATAGGGGCCGCCACCGAGAAGGCCCTGGTCCTTGTAGCGACCAATTTTGCGTCTCTGGGGCCCGGTACAGTTAGTAAGTTTTGGGCCCCAGACCGTAGTGCTCTTGAGGGAACATACGGGGTAAGGCGGTCCCTCAGGTAGGCTGGACCCAGACCATGTAGGGCTTTATAGGTAAGAACCAGCACTTTGAAGCGAATTCGGTAATGTCTGAGCTGGAGGCTAAAAAACTTTGAGCTCACTCACTCACTCAGCTTTCTGATTTCTCTGTCTTGCCTGAATGAACAGCATCCTCACGCCTCTCACACCCCTCGCACTTAACCACATTTTTACTGGCACAGGGCGCTTCCGCCTCCTCTGCCGGAGCATTTGCAAAACTTGTATGTTATTTCCTTGCATATTATTTGCCTTTGATGAGGTTATTTCCTTGTGAGGAGAGAGTGCCGGCAAATGTATGTGTTCTGTGGCATGTGTTGATTTCTCATTGTACATCTTGCGTGGTGGAGGAAGGAGAAGACGGACAGCTGCTCTGGACAGTGCTGCTCTTGACAACGCCATCTCCAGCCATCATGAAGGATATCCTGGGACTCTTCTTTCTCTTCTCTCTGCTTTTCATGGGAGGTAAGGGATGGTGGGCACAAGAGGGAAGGTGGCAGGGTAGAGTCCCATCTCGGCTTCAAATGGGAATTAGATAAGCATATGGAGCAGAGGTCCATCAGTGGCTATTAGCCACAAGGTATAGATAGGGACTCTGGGGCAAGTGATGCTCTGTCATCTTGGTGCTTGGGGGGGTCAACAGTGGGATGGCTTCTAATGTCCTGGCCCCACTGGTGGACCTCCTGATGGCACCTGGTATTTCTGGCCACTGTGTGATACAGAGTGTTGGACTGGATGGGCCTTTGTCCTGATCCAACATTGGCATCTCTTATGTTCTTATGTTCTCATCAGATCTCGGAAGCTAAGCAGGGCCAGTACTTGGTTGGGAGACCACCAAGGAAGGCTGTGTAGAGGAAGGCAATGGCAAGCCAACTCCTCTTTTCCCCTGCCTTGAAAGCCCCTTGCTGGGGTGGCCATAAGTCGGTTGCGACTTGACGGCACTTATGTACATAAGAGATTTTATTCATTCATTAATTTAAAAGGTTTCTTAGGGTGCGGTCGCACGGGCAATTAGGCACGAATGCCGGGTGGATTTAAAGGGCGCGATCACACGAGAACATCTGCCCAGCATCCCGGAGTCGTCGGCAACCCGTTTTGCTCTCCTGCAGAAGCGGGGTAAGAAGACACTAGGGAAAGTCCACTATCAAATGGGTTGCTATGGGCCACGGACGGACTTTCCCCTGTGTGATCATGCCAGCGCGCCCTCATGGCGTCGGGATGGCCTGATCGGGCTATCTCGACTCTGTGCCGTTGGTTTTCCCCCCCTCCTTGGTATGCACATCATCGCACCCTCCATAGGGAGCCCTGTGCTGAGATGTGGTCCATCCATTCCCTGTTTAAGCGCATCGGGAACAAATGCAAAAAGCCCCACCCCAAACACAAAAACCGACTCACCCGCGGTTGCATCTGATCACACGGTGGCGGGCTGCCCCCGCAGCTTCAAAGGACTGTGTGATCACGCAACTGTGGGTGAAATTCCTCTGGGGCAAATAGCGTGTGACCTCAGCCTTAGCCACCTTTCTTCCTTACAGAGCTCCAAGTGGCTTACAGACAGAGACGAAACACAGGGTGATTTCCCACAAGCGCTGCTCCGCGCTCACTCTTCTCTTTGGCCCGATGGTACGTGTCAATTTCACACAAGCTGCCGCGCGGCCGCACTTTGCCCCGCAGCTTCGTACGATTTCCCCCGCGTCTACTCAGTCCTGTTTTTTGAGGATTGAGTAGACGCAGGGGAAATCGCACAAAGCCGCGGGGCAAAATGCGGCCGCGCAGCAGCTTGTATGAAATTGACACGGACCATGGGGGCAAAAGGGAGGAGTGAGCGCGGAGCGGCGCTTGTGGGAAATCACCCACAGACTAAGGCTGTCGTCACACACACACTAAACAATCCACTTCCAGTCCACTTTCAACGCCCTTACCAACTGGATTTTACTGTATGAACTGGCAAATTCCAGTTGGAAAGTGGATTATTGTGTGTGTGTGTGTATGTGTGTAAAAGGTAAAGGTAAAGGTCTCCCTTGCTCGAAAGCCAGTCGAGTCCGACTCTAGGGTTGCGGTGCTCATCTCCGTTTCAAAGCCGAACCGACCTTCCACAGCCTGCAGTTCAGCGTCTTAACCACTTGAGCCACCGCAGCTCCGTGTGTGACCGGAGTGTAAAATACCTTAAAAGCATTTAAAAATAAATAAATCAAAGTTTAAAATCACTACTCAGGACTGCTGGTAAACTTAACCAAATGCGGTCCTGAATAAAACCCATCTTCAATTGCCTCCCAGAGTTTGAAAGTGAGGGGGGGGCAGGGGCACCTCCTTGAGGAGGTTGTTCCATAATTGTGGGGCACTCCCTGAAAAGGCCCTCTCTTCTGTACTCCCCGAACGACCTTGAGACAGTCAGGAAGGCCTCTCCCTGTGACCTTAATTCCAGGGCAGGAACGTAAGAGAGAAGACCGTCCTTCAGAGAGCCTTCA
>NW_015177159.1:0-2091 GCF_001447785.1 Gekko japonicus
CCTGAGACTTTCTGTATGCAAAGCAGAGGCTCCTCCCCTAAGCCACAGCCCCTCAAGACTCAGGGATTGACCCTTGAAATTTTTTGGCCGTCGCTTAGGCAAAGGCAAGTTCTTCCCACAGGGTATAATCAGGGGTCATTTAATAGAAAAAGGGGTGCAGGAGCTCAGTAGCATAACTCATTAGCATAACTTATTTGCATATGCCACACCCCCTGGCATCACCAGAAGTGTGTCAGAAGGCAACACCCACCGCTCAGGCTCCACTGGACTATTTGGATTGCTAGCTATTGGGGGATGGGGGGGGACATGCAGATCTGTCCTTGCAGAGGAGGGAGAGCTTGTACCTGAATAAAACGTGGTCTTAAAGGTGCCACTGGACTGTTTTGGACCGGGAGGCTGGGGCTCTGCAAGTTACCTGGCTGCTTCTTGCTCTGACTGAGGGCTGCTGGGAGCAGGGGGGTGGGGCTTGTTGCATGTGCCCGCCCCCTGGGCTCTTTACTGCCGGAGCTCCGCTCCTGTGTGCTCCGGCAGGAAATGACCCCTGGGTATAATGAATTTGTAGGACCCACAGCCACAAGATGGGATGGCAATCACTTGCTCAGGTGGCTTAGGAAAATAATTGGGCTGAGTTCTAAAGAAGAAACGTATCAGAGGTTCTGAGCTATAATAGTTCAAGGGGATTTCTGTATACATAGGAGGCAGCAGTGTTCCTTCTAAGCTGACTTAGTGTGAGACAGATTTTTAGCCTCCGGGTCACACATTTTTGTCTTAGCTCAGGAAGGATGGCTCCAGAGCAAACTAATTTATGCAATAGCCAAATCGCTCGCTCACAACTTTAATGCCAGTAGCTCACAAAGTAGAATTTTTGCTCACAGGACTCCAGAGGGAGCATTGGGCAGAGGGAGCATTGGGCAGCAGCCTTCAGAACACGAGTTGGTGGTGAAATGTGCCTGATCTCTTGAGAGAACAGCTCTGGGAGAACTTGTGACTGCCCCAAGGTCACCCAGCGGCTGCTTGTGGAGGAGTGGAGAATCAAACTTGTTGGGAGAACTGGCAACTTAGGGCTAGTTGACTGGAGCAGGTGAATGGAATGCCTGCCTGGAGGAAGGGAGCATCTCCTTTATAGGGACCAATTGTACCTACAAGCAGACCTGACAGCAAGTTAAAGAAACCGAACCTAGGTATGGGACAATGCTCCCGCTAAGCTGTGGAGTCTTGTGAGCAAACAATTCTACTTTGTGAGCTACTGGCATTAAAGTTGTGAGCGAGCAATTTGGCTACTGCGTATATTAGTTTGCTTTGGAGCCCTCCTTCCTGAGCCAAGACAAAAATGTGTGAGCCCGAGGCTAAAAATAGTGAACTAGCTCACACTAACTCAGCTTAGAGGGAACACTGGTGTTGGGTAACATGCATTTGCTAGTCCAAGGGAAAGATTCCCTCCCCTTGGGAGAGCCACAATGCCCAGTTCCTGAGGCAAACAGCCTTTTGAGCATCTTGGCTCTCCTTTTATAGACCCGGCGGTAAAATATTAGCCCACTTCGATGGCTGCGGCCTGGGAGGTAATGAATCTTAAGGCTACGGGGTACCAGCCCATCCATCAATAATAAAGACAGATGTGTGAGGAGCAGGCCGGGTGCGTACAGAGAGGTGCCTGCCAGAAAGGGGCGAGGGGGGGGGAGAGAGAAAGAGAGAAAGAAAGAGAAGGAAGACATATTTCTCAGTCCAGCCACGTGTAGTCTGGATTGTCTATAAATCTCCCCAGGAAAGGGAGTCAATCACTTCTAAGCTCCTCTGGATTTTCATCTCCTTCCTCGGCAGTAAAAAGGCGATTGGGCCCGTGTCCCAGAACAGACTGCTCTGAGAGGCGCCAAGATGCAATTCTGAAGCGAGGGGACAACACCATGTAAAACAGTCAGGGGTCGTTTCGTAGAAAAAGAGCTAGGGGAACTCATTAGCATAACTCATTAGCGTATGCCACACCCCCTGACATCACCGGAAGTGTGTCATAAGGCCACACCCCCTGACATCACCGGAAGTGTGTCATAAGGCCACACCCCCTGACATCACCGGAAGTGTGTCATAAGGCCACAC
>NW_015177159.1:2739-9137 GCF_001447785.1 Gekko japonicus
TATATTATTATTATTATTATTATTATTATTATTATTATTATTATTATTAACCACGGGGGAGCCTTGCCTGGGTCGAGGGGCTGAAAGCTGACGGCGGCCGTTTGTAACGGAGACGCGGAAAAGGCATTTGACAACGTATCATGGGCATTTCTTTTACAAAAATTGGAAACATCGGATTGTGGAATGAAGTCCTGGTCAATGATTAAGGCAATATATAAAGAACAATATGCTCAGATAAAAATAAGCGGTGATTTAACACACGGAATAGAGATCCAAAAAGGGACAAGGGGCTGAACCTTGGCACCTCTATTGTTTATTTTTGCCTTAGAAACACTGAATGATTTAGTAAGACAAAATGGACTTATTCAAGGCTTGGAAGTAAAGGGCTCGGAATATAAATTGTTGGCTTTTGCTGATGACCTTGTATTTATTCCGGAAAACCGTAAAGACTCTATTCAGGAACTATTGGCAGTGATCCAAGAATATGGACGTGTCGCCGGCCTTAAAATCAACTATAATAAAACCAAATTATAAACAAAAAATTGTGATTCAGCTACCAAGCAAGAATTACAAAATCGTACGGATATGGAAGTAGTGAAAAAGGTTAGGTATCTAGGTATTACAATGTCAAATCGAAATAGCACGTTAATTGAGGACAACTACACTAAATTAATGGAAGAGATAAAGAAAGATCTAACTAAATGGAAAGAACTACACATCTCCTATGGTGAAAATGAATATTTTGCCAAAACTTTTTGTAGCACAGAATATTCCAGTATTAAAAAAGACACAATATTTTGTAGAAATGGATAAAGTAATAACACAATTTATATGGAACTCCAAAAGAGCAAGAACCAAATTAAAGTCACTACAAGATATAAAAGATAGAGGTGGATTTGGTTAGCTGAACTGGAATCTATACTACCAAGCAGCATGTTTAGGATGGATTAAGGATTGGATTAACCTGGAAGATGAGAGATGTTTGAAATTAGAAGGATATGATCTTGCTGTGGGCTGGCATGTTTATATTTGGTATGGGAAAGATATATCCCATCACCACTTTTAAAAACCATATTACAAGGACGGCCTTGCTTAATGTGTGGAATTCAATAAAAGAGAAATTCTACACGAAAATACCAAAATGGGTCTCACCCCTGGAAGCCTTTGTAAAATCATCACTCTTAACAAACTATAATGAGGAATCTTATGAAAGGCTATTAGATGAGACAAACAAGTTCAAATCCGAAGAAGAACTACATTTACTATATAATTTGAAACTATCCTGGTGGGAACAGACTCAATTAAAATCAAGATACCAAAAAGACATAAAAACTGGTTTTCATGAGAATAAGAATGACCTAGATAAAATCTGGCTCTCATCAAATGACAAAATGATTCAGAAACTATATAAAATCCTACTTGAAGAACATATGAAAGATGAAGCGGTAAAGAGTAATATGGTTACTTGGATGAGAGATATAGGCCACATGATTCAGTTTGAAAATTGGTTAAAGATCTTGAAATCTCTTAAAGCTATGAGAGCCACAAGTTTTAAAGAAAACATCTTCAAAATGTTATAAAAATGGTATTGGCCACCAGAAAGGATAGCAAAATTTATATATATATTTATTTACAGTTTCGATTTCTATACCGCCCTTGGCCCCGGAGGGTCTCAGAGCGGTTTACAGAGGATATGTACCAATTATACCGAATCTAGGGCCACAATTCATTTTTTTGGGGGGAGGGCTGCCTACCAGCACCCAGCGGCATGAGTTACTCAATGTTACTCAAATTGCTCCAATATCTGCTGGAAATGTAAGACAAATGTGGGAACGTTCTACCATTATGTGGTGGCGTTGTATAAGAATACAGAAATATTGGAAGACTATACAGAGTATAATATATGAAATGGCTTGACTTAGTGCCTGAAATATACTTGTTAAATATGATGCCAGAAGATCTTACTTATAATGAAAAGTATTTAATATTATATATAATTACAACTGCAAGAATAATATGGGCCAAAAACTGGAAGCAAGACAATAATCCCAAAAGGGAAGAAGTAGTGGAGAGACTGGTGGAAATAGCTGAGATGGATAAACTAAGCTTAGTATTACTAGGAAAAAATGAGGAAATTTTTTCAAAAAGATGGTCGGGATTGTACAAATGGTTAGAAAATAGATAAAAGACTCTAAAATGTATGTATTTATATGAATTACTTGTTATGTGTGTGTGAAAACCAATATATATATATATATAAAGGAAGTTCTGACCAGAGAGTTCCTGAAGATTCCTAGAGCTACCTGGAAGTGAAAAGAGTAGCTCTAGCAACTTCCAGGAACTCTGGGTAAACTTATAATAGGTGTATGTCCTTAGGGCTACCAGGTCGCCCACTCTGGCAGGAGATCTCCAGTCCAACAGCCTCAGTCCACTGCTAAGTTGGTAGAAAACAGAAGGGAAACTGGGTGGAGTCACCATCTTTCCAAAGCTGCAATGCTATTTCTGGTGGGCACCCAAAAGTGACATCATCACATTGGGGCATCTCATGACCCCTAGTGGGTTGGGATCCAGAACCTCTGCCTGCGGTGTACAATCCGATGTGAGGTGAGCCTGGAACTCAGACGTTTGGATCACAGGGGCCAGATCTGCTGACCCCCTGTAAGGTGGATGCTTAGTGGACCGTAAACGTTCTTGTAGTGTTGTCTCTGGAAATCAATTTGTCGGTTCCCTCTGGGGAAAAGCCGTCGTAGAGTCTGCATCAAGATGATAGTGAGCGCCGACCCCAAGTCAACCTCCGTTTCGCAGGGAACGTTGTTTAGGAGTACTGTCACGTAGGAGTCAAATCTGTAGACGTAGGTGTCCCAGTCTTCTGTTGTGTGAGCCAGTTTGGTGTAGTGGTTAAGTATCTTGGGTCAGTCACAAGCTCTGGCACAGCTGTCCTTGAAAAAGAGCAGTTTCTGTCAAGAGCTCTCTCAGCCCTGCCTACCTCACAGGGTGTCTGTTGTGGGGAGGGGAAGGGAAAAGAGTTTGTAAGCCGCTCTGAGACTCCTTTGGGTAGTGAAGGGTGGGGTATAATTCCAGTCTCCTCCTCCTCCTCCTCCTCTTCTTCTTCTTCTTCATCTTCTTCTTCTTCTCCATTACCTAACCCCCCTCTCAAGGGTAACTTGGCTAGGGCGAACATTTCATTTCTTTTTTTCATTTCTTTTCATATTTGATTCTTTTCTTTCCGATGGTTTTGGTTCTTGGCTTTTCATCGCAGATTCTGTGGATCACTTTGACCCGGGTACGCATTATGCACAGATTGTGTACAGCAGCTGCAAAGTACGACATAAAACTTCAGTTACACTTGCAACACATATCACATGCCAGGCTGATTGGTAGATGTGTGAATAATGTTGGAAAACGCATAAATGTTATATGGGAAGCATTTGGCACCAGGGCCCAGAAAAGGGTGTGAAAAATGAATCACAGGTTTGATTCACACAAGGGAGAAATAAAATGGAAGCAGGGATTTTCAGGTCAAAACAGGGATGAGAAATTGAAGCGCTCCACAAATGGGGCCAATGTGCCCTGCTATTTGAGCTCACATTATCCAGAATAAGGCTAGCGGCAGGCACAAACTCAGACGAAGAAGAAGGAGAAGAAGAGGAGGAGGAGGAGGAGATTGGATTTATACCCCGCCCTTCATTCGGAGTCTCAGAGTGGCTTACAGACTCCTTTCCCTTCCCATCGCCACAACAGACACTCTGTGAGGTAGGTGGGGCTGAGAGAGCTCTGACTGGGGTTGCCAAACTCCAGGCGGCACCTGGAGATCTCCCACTATTAGAATTTATTTCCAGATGACCAATTTATTTCCAGATGACCAAGATGGCAACTTTGGAGGGTGGACTCTATGACATTACACCCTGCTGAGGTCCCTCCCCTCCCCAAATCCCATCCTCCCCAGGCTCCACCCCCAAAAAACCTGCAAGTATTTCCCAACCAGGAGCTGGCAACCCTACTTCTAACTCTAGGCAGATTTTACTTTTTGAGGTCATCACACAATAATATAAGAGGAACCATGCCGGATCAGACAACTGGCCCATGTAGTCCAGCGTTCTATTTCATACAGTGCCCAAGCAGCTTAAAATTTCATAAGAGAAGCCAATGTTGGATCAGGCCAGTGGCTCATCCAGTCCAACACTCTGTCACACAGTGGCCAAAAATACCAGGTGCCACCAGGAGGTCCAGCAGTGGGGCCAGGACACTGGAAGTCCTCCCAGGAAGCCTGAAAGCAAGTCATGGAGTTCAAAATCTCCCCTGTTGTCACCACGGGGCACTGGTATTCAGAGAGTAACTGCCTCTGAAAATGGACCTTTCCTCTATTTTGTTCATTTTATTTTATTAGACTTGTATCCCACCCTCCTCGCACAGCAGGGACAGGGCGGGTTCCGTCATACGTAGCATACGAAAACAGTTAAAACCAATTAAAATACATCAGATAATACATTGTTGTTGCTGTTGTTCAGTCACATAGTTGAGTCCGACTCTCCGCAACCCCATGGACCAGATCACGCCAGGCCCTCCTGTCTTCCGTCGTGCTCCAGAGTTTGCTCAACCTCATGTCTGTTGCATCGATAACACTGTCTAACCATCTCATCCTTTGCCATCCCCTTCTTCTTTGATATCATGTACTGGGTTCGAGAGACATAGACGAGTGATTTCAGCTCATGATTTATTTGAAGGTAGAAACTGAGACAAGAAAGCAGAGCCCGGGGGTCTGCTTATAGGCCAGTTCCAAACCACACCCAACACCCATGATTGGTCTATTTACAGTGCTCACATAACCATAGCTCCATCTTAGGGTCTAGATCGGCCGATAGGATCCTCAGCATCCATTGTTCTAGATCGAGAAGCTCCGTGTGTTCGCTAGACCATGTGCGCGGCTGACTGCGTGCGTGGTCCTTTCTTAGGAGATAACTGTGACGACCTCCTATTGAGGAGGACTGGATTTCACTTTAAATTATACTTTATGTTTCTAAAATAGGTAGTTCCAGCTGCCACCAGGAATTTTATTTAAATTCCAAATCCCCTTTCTTCTTCTGGTTTTGGTATTGTGACCCAGGGTCTTGGCTTTCGAGGATCTATGTGGTCCTGAGGAATAATGGATCAGGCTTCTGGGATAAACTTAAATAAAAAGGATTTATTGACAGAACAAATTAAGAGGTTGTTTAAACTGTAACTGTTTAGGAAATAGGTATTTGTAAGTACGTATGTCAACTGTATTGCACAGGCTATTCTCTTTGTAACTTTAACTCTCTTTAAGAACTGTAGTTTCACTTTTTAGATATTGGCCCCGGTCACACTAGGGGGAAAGGCACGGCTGAAGTGCGGCTTTTTAGAGCCGTATCAAAGGAAAAGTGCGGCTGCGGGATCAGACAGATCCCCCCAGCCACCTCGCAGTTCCTCCCCAGCATGATCAGATGCCGGGGGGAAGCCACAGACCGGAGAGCAAGGCGAGCCCAATTCTCAGACACACAGAGTACATGTTTTAATCGTGCAGATCCACTCAAATTTATAGAATCCTAGAAGGGAGGATTACAAAATTGTTTATCTTTTCCAATCATCGTCCTCCCAGCTTTTTCCTTCTAATGGCAAACTTAATGGTTGCATACTTATCTCCTCAAGTCTACCCACAGATAAGTCTGTATGCTTGCTAGATTCCATAGCAATGTTGCAAAGTATGGCCCTGGTCACACTGGGGGAAAAGGCACGGCTAAAGTGTGTCTTTTTTGAGCCACATCAAAAGACAAGCGCGGTGGCAGGATCAGACAGATCCCCCCAGCCGCCGCGCCGGTCCTCCCCGGCATGATCAGATGCCGGGAGGAAGCCACGGACCAGAGAGCGAGGCAAGCCCGCTGCGCATGCGTGTTCATGCGCAGTTCGGCAGGACCTCGCATACTGCAGGAGAGACAGGCGCGTCGGCGATCAGACGCCCACCCGTGCTGCGCGGCAACCGGTAGGTAGTGCTGTTTTGCTACTACCTTTTAGAGATGTGTCTTCACCCGGAAGGGACAGATCGGGACGGGTGCACGCCGCTTCCCAGATGTTGCGGTATGATCGTGCCCGCTTGATGCGCCCCCGATCCGTCCCTCCCACCGGGCAAATCCTCCCGTGTGACCGGGGTGATATACTGCTTTCTCTCTCTCTAATACCACAGAGCACTTTCTTCACATAGAACTGATTCCTCACAAAACTTTCAGTTCTCACTCTCTCTCTGACACCACACAGCACTGTCAGAGCTCTCATTGACTGAAAACCGACTGAACAACATCAACTGCTTTTTCTCCAACTGTCATTATTCCAACTGTCATTCTCCAATCTCTCACTGACACACCCACACAGATCCACACAGAATA
>NW_015177159.1:9315-9811 GCF_001447785.1 Gekko japonicus
ATTTGGTGGCCAAAGTATTTGAGCTTCAGCTTCAGCCTCTGGCGTTCAAGGGAAAAGTCGGGGTTGCCACAGGACCGGAGGAGATGGGCTTTTTTCTTACCCGGGTCTACGATGTCGTGGCAGTCGAAGTAGCTCTCCAGGATCTCGAGCCAGGTCTCCCACTGTGCGGGGCGGGAGATGTCAAAAGCGGCGATGCTCTCCTGGGAGGTAGCCATCATACTGCATCCACGTGGTGAGGATAGCTTGGGAGCGGCAGTGACAGCGGTGGCTGGAGTGAGGCGGGGAGCGCTGCTGTTCTCGGGGTCAGCAGGGCGAGGTATGGAGCGAGGAAGGAGCAGTGAGCAGCAACCGGAGAACCAGGTTGCGAAGCGGAGGGGCTTGCGGCGGTCTCGGCGTTGGGGCTCGATGCAGTGCTCGAATCTTCGTCCGGATCGTTGTTCATGGGAATTAGAATCCCATCCTCTTCACCGGTGAAAAGTACTGAGACTTACTAGTG
>NW_015177159.1:10418-15964 GCF_001447785.1 Gekko japonicus
CCCTTCTCATTTGGTGGCCAAAGTATTTGAGCTTCGGTTTCATTATCTGGCCTTCCAGGGAACAGTCAGGGTTGATTTCTTTGAGGACTGACTGATTTGATCTTCTTGCAGTCCAGGGGACTCTCAAGAGTCTTCTCCAGCACCATAGTTCAAAAGAATCTATTCTTCGGCGCTAGACCTTCCTTATAGTCCAACTCTCGCAGCCATACATTACTGGGAACGACTCTCTTGTAATATACTTCAGGATGTTCTATATCAAGCTAGGGATTCCTCAGAAGGCAAATCCACGCCTTAGCGCACGGAACGCTGCTACCTTCCCACTGAAGTGGTACCTATTTATCGACTTGCAATTTCTTGCTTTCGAACTGCTAGGTTGGCAGGAGCTGGAACTAGAGACGGGAGCTCACCCTGTCTTGTGGTACCCGGGTCTCGAACTGCTGAACTACCAACCTTCCACAGCCTGCAGTTCAGCGTCTTAACCACTTGAGCCACCGCAGCTCCTATCTGTGACAGGCAGTTTACCTATGATTTGTTACTTGCGAAGAATATATGCCATTTTTGCTCTGTGCTATTTTTCTCACTCCGGTTTGGATTGTGGGACAGACAAACCGTGAAACTGGCAACTAGCCTGCCAGGTTCCTCCTGGCCACCAGCGGGAGATGGAAGGGTAAGGTTGCCAGGCTGGGAAACTCCTGGAGATTTGGGGATGGAGCCTGGGGAGGACAGGGACCTCAGTGGGGTACAATGCCACAGAGTCCACCTTCCAAAGCAGCCATTTTCTTCAGGGGAACTGATCTCTGTTGTCCAGAGATGAGCTGTAATTCCAGGGGGTCCCTGGGTCTCACCTGGAGGCCAGGATCCCTCGTATCAAAATCCCATGGGGGAAACCAACAACAAGTCAAGCACACACAAAATGGCTGAAGTGAACTCAAAATTCCAATAAGGAACGAGAAGGGGGCAGATGTGTCCATCCCAACTACCAATTCAAGCCCGTGGTACAAGTGAATCTTCCACGGACTCTCAGAGGTACGACAAACAAGGGACCGCAGGGGAGAGCCCCATTAAAGCAAAGCCAGTTCGAAACTGGTTTCAATATAGAACCCGGACCTGGTCTTCGGCTGCAACGTTTCAAGCGTCAGATTCTCAGCTAGATTTAGGGCAGTTGCTGCGTTCTTCTTCCAATTCCCTTGTGCCCCGACTCGTGGGCCGGCCGATGCGGTTATCATATGGTCTGTATTTTCTGTAAAAATTCCCCTCTCTGTCTGGTTAATATCACTTAGACAATTTCTCACAGACGCCGCGGGAGGAATGGATTCGTGGGGAGGGAATCCGACGGAGGGGAGAAGAGGCCTTAATCTTCCACGCTGCATATCGTCTTGGATCTGAGCACCGTGGACCTCGGTATCCGAGGCATTCCCATCGCTAAGCGAGAAAAGTAATTTGTGATTTCTCTCCTTTCTCATTGGGAGAGATGTGTTATAGATCAAACCACATATCCCTCCCCCCTACGCTTGCTTTTCTGATTAATATCTCAAGTGACGGTTGCTCCTTGATGGTTGGAGGGCTGAGGAAATACCGGCACGGAGGTCTGGAACGGGAGACCAGGAAAAGAACAGCAGAATGGGATCCGAGAAGAACTGGGGGGGGGGATCCGTCCCTCCCCTTCCCCCGTCACAGTGGCTTTGGGTTGGAAGATTCCTGGAAATATGGTGGGTGGAGCCTGGGGAGGGCAGGAATTGAGGAAGAAGAAGAGGAGGAGGAGGAGGAGGAGGAGGAGGAGGAGGAGGAAGAGGAGGAAGAGGAAGAGGAAGAGGAGGAGGAGGAGGAGGAGGCGATTGGATTTATACCCCACCCTCCACTACCCAAAGGTGTCTCAGAGCGGCTTACAAACTCCTTTCCCTTCCCCTCCCCACAACAGGCACCCTGTGAGGGAGGTGGGGCTGAGAGAGCTCTTGACAGAAACTGCTCTTTCAAGGACAGCTCTTATCAGAACTATGGCTTGCCCAAGGTCATCCAGCAACTGAAAATGGACGAGTGGGGAATCAAACCCGGTCCTCCCATATTAGAGTCCGCACACTTAACCACTGCACCAAACTGGTGAAGAAGAAGAAGATGAAGAAGAGATTGGATTTATACCCCGCCCTTCACTTGGAGTCTCAGAGCGGCTTACAAACTCCTTTCCCTTCCCCTCCCCACAACAGACACCCTGTGAGGTAGGTGGGACTGAAAGAGCTCTTTCGAAGACTGCCATTTCAAGGACAGCTCGTCAGAACGATGGCTTGCCCAATGTCATCCAGCAGCTGCAAGCAGAGGAGTGGGGAATCAAACCCGGTTCTCCCAGATTACACACACTTAACAACTACACCAAACTGGCTCTTCAGCTGGGACTTCAGCAGAGAGGAGGAAGAAGAAGAGATTGGATTTATACCCCACCCTTCACTACCTAAAGGAGTCTCAGAGCAGCTTACAATCTCCTTTCCCTTCGCCTGCCCGCAACAGACACCCTGAGAGGTAGGCGGGGCCGAGAGAGCTCGTTTGAGGAGTGCTCATGAGAGAACAGCTCTGAGAGAACTTGTGACTGACCCAAGGTCCCACCAGCAGCTGCATGTGGAGGAGGAGTGGGGGATCAAACCGGGTTCTCCCAGATTAGAGTCCACACTCCTAACCACTATGCCAAAGTGGCTCTTCAGCTCGGACTTCAGCGGGGCATCGTGTTATCGAGTCCACACGCCAAAGCTACTATTTTTCTCCATGGGAACTGATCTCTCACCTGGGGATCCGATGTAATTCCAGGAGAATCCAGGCACCACCAGACTGAAATGTTACTCCTCTAAACTACTAGAGAGCCATTGAGCCAGCAACGTGAGATAGAGAGCATTTGCCAGCCAATTTGAAAAGAAGAAGGCTTCTAGCCTCCTCCATGGTCCCATAAATTCTTCTTCCATTTTTCCTTTTAGTGTGTTTGTCTATCTGCCCATTTCAGCACATTCCATAATCTTCATTATCAACTCCTCAAGCGTTGGGATTTTCAGTGTCCCCTGTGTCATTGTGAATAAGATTCTAGCTGCTGTCCTAACACGTAAAATAAAGTATCTATGGTTCTTACCTAAGTCATCTGGTGAACAGTGTAACAGGAATCTTTCCGGTTTAAAAGCTATTGTAATATTCAACACTGACTGTAAGAGAGTATGTACTCCAATCCAGTATTTTTGAACCTCTTTACATGTCCACCACCAGGGGTCATTTCGTAGAAAAAGAGGTGCAGGAGCTCATTAGCATAACTCATTAGCATAACTTATTTGCATATGCCACACCCCCTGACATCACCGGAAGTGTGTCAGAAGGCAACACCCACTGCTCAGGCACGACTGGACTGTTTTGGATTGCTAGCTATTGGGGGGGGGGAACGTGCAGATCTGCCCTCGCAGAGGAGGGAGAGCTTGTACCTGACTAAAACTTGGTCTGAGAGGTGCCACTGGACTGTCTTGGACCAGGGGGCCGGGGGGGAGCTCTGCAACTTACCTGGCTGCTTCTTGCTCTGACTGAGGGCTGCTGGGAGCAGGGGCGGGGCTTGTTGCATGTGCCCGTCCCCCGGGCTCTTTACTGCCGGAGCTCCGCTCCTGTGCACTCCTGTAGGAAATGACCCCTGTCCACCACATATGATCGTATGATCCAATGTGATTATTATATGCTGTTTTTTCTTTCCTTTTCAGTAATTATCTGAACGCCAGTGCTGGGTGTGTGTGTGTTGCATAGCGGTTGGAACGGAGGCGTCTCTGTTTCCCATGCAGACATCTGGCTGCAGTGTTGGGCCTGGCTTATAGGCCTTCCAGGAACATCTTGAGATGAGGATACGGGACTAGATGGACCACTGCTCTGACCCAGCACAGCTGCACTTTTACGTTCTCATGTGAACTTCAACTCTTACGTGCTTTCTGGACTTTTTCTTCCTTTTACTCCTATCACACCTCTGGACGCCTCCATGAGGACGAGAAACCTGGTTTTGCTTTCTTAAAGCGCACGGCAGCTGTTGAAGCTCTTAACACCTTGTAGAACTCACAAAGATTCTCTGGATTTATACGCCGTCTGTCACACTCTCTCGACCTAGGCCTGCACAGCTTTTGTGTCTGTTCTTCTGGGTTCAGTGTTCCTTCTAGGCTGAGTTGGTGTGAGCTAGCTCACAGTTTTTTAGCCTCTGGCTCAAACTATTTTTGTCTTCGCTCAGGAAGGGATGGCTCCAGAGCAAACTGATTGATGCAGTCGCCAAATCGCTCGCTCACAAATTTAAGGCCTGTAGCTCACAAAGTAGAATTTTTGCTCACAGGACTCCACAGCTTAGAGGGAGCATTGTCTGGGTTTGCCTTCATCAAAGATCTCTTGGCCACTTTACTGACTCCTCAAACAAACCCCGGAATCTGTTTCTTTAGGTCAGTATCCAAACCGTTTCATTTGACTCCACAATCTCTCCCCCCACAATTCTCTAGCTTCTCTCTCTCTTTCCCGATCCATGTATTTACTTTCTTGACAGCAGTTTCCAGAATCAATTAATTTGAGACCGAAAAGCCGCTCAGCTGGCGGATCAAGGGATGTTTTCCCCTTCGGGGAGAACTTGAATGAGTTTTGATTTCATTTTATGATTCAGATCGCAGAGCGTTTGAGACGGGGGGGGGGGAACCTGTCGTGTTTACAAGCCTGAATTCCAGGCTCGGCATTGCTACCAGATGTTTGCGGGGAGAGAAGGGTGCCGAGATCGAGGCACCGGGGACATAGCGAGCGGCTGGAAACCAACACACTGATAACCGAAGCTTGGCGATTCAGATGCACACTTGAACTCACAACACTGTGATGCGTTTGGGGATGCTGACTGACGGGTTCCCCTAAGGTAGCCAGCTCTGTGTCAGGAAATACCCGGAGATTTGGCGGGTGGAGCCCGGGGAGGGTGGGGTTTGGGGAAGGGAGGGAGCCTCGGCAAGGTAAAAAAAACCATACAGTCCACCCTTCAAAGCAGCCACTTTCTCCAGAGGAATGGATCTCTTTTGTCTGGGGATCAGTTGTAATAGCAGGAGATCTCCAGGTAAGGCAAGGAGGAGGAGGAGGAGATTGGATTTATACCCCGCCCTCCACTTGGAGTCTCAGAGTGGTTTGCAAACTCCTTTCCCTTCCCCTCACCACAACAGACACCCTGTGAGGTAGGCAGGGTTGAGAGAACTCTTGACAGAAACGGCTCTTTTTCAAGAACAGCTCTTATCAGAACTACGGCTTGCCCAAGGCCATCCAGCCAGATGCGAGTGGAGGAGTGGGGAATCAAACCCGGTTCTCCCAGATTAGAGTCTGCACAAGGAAGGAGAAGGAGAGGAGGAGGAGGAGGAGAGTTGGTTTTAAACCCCTCCTTTCACTACCCAAAGGAGTCTCAGAGTGGCTTACAAACTCCTTTCCCTTCCCCTCCCCACAACAGACACCCTGTGAGGCAGGCGGGGCTGAGAGAGCTCTTTACAGAAACTGCTCTTTTTCAAGAACAGCTCTTGTCAGAACTACGGCTTGCCCAA
>NW_015177159.1:16235-16673 GCF_001447785.1 Gekko japonicus
TCTGTCAGAGCTCTCTCAGCCCCGCCTGCCTCACAGGGTGCCTGTTGTGGGGAGGGGGAGGGAAAGGAGTCTGTAAGCCACTCTGAGACTCCCTTGGGTAGTGAAGGGCGGGGTATAGATCCAATCTCTTCTCTTCTTCTTCATTATACCCCATGGAGGTCCCTCCCCTCTTGGGTTGCCAAGTCTCTCCTGGCAACCATCTGGGGATGGGGTGGAAGTGACGTCATCACGTTGCGACGTCATGGGGACACTCTGGTATAACGGCAAAAACTCTATGGTAGAAATGGCTTCCCCCCCAAAATACCAGAGCTGTCGCCAACCTGATGACATCACTTCTGGTACATGGCGGAAGTAACGTCGCCACATTAACGGTGACATAGCCTGGGCCTCCCGCCTGTTCCTCGTAGGTCCCCCTGCCGGCCGGGGGTGGGGGGGGGG
>NW_015177159.1:17790-18287 GCF_001447785.1 Gekko japonicus
TTCATCCAGAGTGAGAAAGAAGGAGGAAGAGGAAATTGATCCCAGAGAACACAATCTGCATTTCAAAGAGGACAGTGGCAGAAGAGTAGGTACAGGAAGAGAGGCCAGTGTGCCTGTCTAGGTATCTAGTCTCTCTTGCCACCCACTCTGGAGGACTGAGACAGGGGACATCACATCTGGAACTTCCAACACTTTGGAGGATAGAATCTATGGCAGTATACCTTCCTGAAGTCCCGCCCCTATGTGCACCCCAACCTCTCCAGGCTCCACCCCCAGGCTGGACGACCATCTTTCAGGTACATCTTTCGGTTCTTGAAAAAGAGCAGTTTCTGTCAGAGCTCTCTCAGTCCCTGCAGAGCAGGGGTCATTTCCTGCAGGAGCGCACAGGAGCAGAGCTCCAGCAGTAAAGAGCCCAGGGGGCGGGCACATGCAGCAAGCCCCACCCCCTGCTCCCAGCATCCCTCAGTCAGAGCAAGAAGCAGCCAGGTAAGTTGCAG
>NW_015177159.1:19014-24794 GCF_001447785.1 Gekko japonicus
ACCCTCATTGGTGGAATAGTGGCGGCGGCGGCTCCCCCTCAAAGGCCTGGCGGAAGAGCTCCATCTTGCAGGCCCTTAAAGCTACAAACGCAGGAGCGTTGGGCAATGGCCTGCGCCCGGGGGCTTGCGGCGGGGCCTGCCACAGTCCAAGGGGGAGCCTCTCGTCTTCTGTGGCCGGCCCCAGTCCGCCCCTCCCAGTCCTGTGATCTCCTGAAATGGATGACTGACATCCAGACATCCACTGCTTGTTTTTCCTTCCCCCCTTTTCTCCCCGAGCTTGAATTAATATTTGTTGTCTTTATACACACATCTGATAGCGATCAAAGCCAGAAACACTTTCCATCCGTATATTCGGAGAACGCCATATCCTCGCGACGGGCTTTGAAGTCGGAATCTTTCAAAAACAGCTCGGGAGATGTTTGGATTGTTGTTGATGGCTGTTTCTCTCTCTCTCTCTCTCACACACACATGCTATTCTTTGTTGCCATCTTAAAGCTCGCTTTTCCCGACGATGGAACTTGTTTGAAATGCGGCAGAGAGGCAGAGGCGGATCAAGATCGCCCCGTTTC
The DNA here is from genome assembly GCF_001447785.1 of Gekko japonicus. NCBI lineage: Eukaryota > Metazoa > Chordata > Lepidosauria > Squamata > Gekkonidae > Gekko > Gekko japonicus. Next base: position 19,584 of record NW_015177159.1, read on the forward strand.
CCTCTCGCCGCTTGCCAGACTCCTCCAGATACGGCATTTGCACATGTTCAAAGCAGAAATAAACTATTAACATTTTTCCCCCCTCGGTTCTTGGATCAGGATGAAGGCGTCGGCAGAACAACATGGCCGGGCATTCTGTAACCCTCATGTGAAAGCTATTACGCGGCGGACATTTAACAGGGACCGGTTCCCTCCAGTCAAACCTAATAAAAGAGACACAAAAAATATGGACGGACCGTTCGGGTCCTGGTTTGGAACCCGATTCCCTCCTGCATTGTTAGAAGCAATAAAGAAAATTAGAGGCTGGAGAAACGCCTCCTTTGGATGTGGCTCATGGTCACGGACAGGGGCGGATTAACCATTAAGCAAACGAAGCACGTGCTTAGGGCACCAGGGCCAAAGGGGGCACCTCAAAGTTGGGGAAAGGGTGAAAAGGGTGAAAAAACAAATTAAGATTTGTAAAGGTAAAGGTTCCCTTGCTCGAAAGCCAGTCGAATCCGACTCTAGGGTTGCGGTGCTCATCTCCGTTTCAAAGCCGAAGAGCCAGCGCTGTCCGAAGACGTTTCTGTGGTCATGTGGCCGGCATGACTAAACGCCAAGGCGCACGGAACGCTGTTCCCATCCCACCGAAGTGGTACCTATTTATCTACTTGCAATTTCTGGCTTTCGAACTGCTAGGTTGGCAGGAGCTGGAACTAGAGACGGGAGCTCACTCCGTCTTGCGGCACCCGGGTCTCGAACTGCCGAACTAACGACCTTCCACAGCCTGCAGTTCAGCGTCTTAACCACTTGAGCCACCGCAGCTCCTGAAGATTTGTAAAAAAAATAAATAAATGATAAAACTAGTGCAAATTGATCATGGTGCACCCTAGGGTTATCTTCTATTTTTTTTGTTGGTGAGGTGCAGTGTCATAGGCTTTGCTTAAAAGTAAAACGATGGAGCCAAATTCAGTTGTCATGACAGTCATTTCAATGACCCGCTCTGCCCCATTTTAATTTCAGCCCCATGTAAACGTCAAAAATGAAGCGTGTTCAGTTGAGTGGTGTGCAAAAGGAGGGGGGGCACCAAGATTGGTCAGTGCTTAGGGCACCAGTGAGTCTTAATCCACCCCTGGTCACGGACAAGGGTTGCCAAACCCCAGGTGGGTCCTGGAGATCTCCAGGAATTACACAACTGATCAGCAGACATAAGAACATAAGATAAGCCAATTTTGGATCAGGCCAATGGCACACCTAGTCCAACACTCTGTCACACAGTGGGCAACAAAACCAGGGGCCATCAGGAGGTCCAGCAGTGGGGCCAGGACACTAGAAGCCCTCTCACTGTTGCCCCCCCCCCAGCACCAAGAATACAGAGCATCCCTTGCCCCAGAGCGAGAGCTCCTATCTATACCTTGTGGCTAAGAGCCACTGATGGACCTCTGCTCCAGATGTTTATCCAATTCCTTCTTGAGGCTGTCCATGCTTGTAGCCGCCACCACTTCCTGTGGCCGTGAATTCCAAGTGTTAATCACTCTTTGGGTGAAGGAGGACTTCCTTTTATCTGTTCTAACCCAGCAATTTCTAGCGCAGCAATTTCATGGAGTGCCCCCGAGTTCTTGTATTGTGAGAAAGGGAGAAAAGTACCTCTTTCTCTACCTGCTCAATCCCAGGCATAATCTTATAAACCTCAATCATGTCACCCCTCAGCCGTCGTTTCTCTAAGCTAAAGAGCCCCCAGCGCTTTAACCTTTTCTCATAGGGAAAGTATCCCAACCCTTTTATCATTCTAGTTCCCCTTTTCTGCACTTTTTTCCAATGCTATAATATCCTTTCTGAGGTGTGGTGACCAGAACCAGTACACAGTACTCCAAATGAGGACGTACCATCGATTTATACAGGGGCATTATGATCCTGGCTGATTTGATTTCAGACGACAGAGATCAGTTTCTCTGGAGAAAATGACTGCTTCGGAGGATGGACCCTAAGGCCGCGGTCACACGCACAATACATTCCACTTTTAATCCACTTTCAGTGCACTTCCCGACTGGATTTTACAGTGTGAACTGGCAAAATCCAGTTGGAAAGTGCACTGAAAGTTGATTGAATGTGGATTATTTGGTCCGTGTGGCCACAGCCTATGGCTATGCTGCCATGGGGGTTGGGGAGTTCATTCTGTGTCTTTTTAATTGCTATTGCATTCCTATCCCTGCTGCTATGCCTTTGCTGTAACGCTTATCTCTACAGATGTGCAGGAGGAGGTTGTGTTGTCTGGAAGGCTCCTATGTACCGTGAGAGACTCCTGGTTCACAGCTTTAGCCACCTCACGGTTGCCTGGCTTATCCCCCGCGCGGGAGGGTGCCTAATTGGCCCATGCCATGGGGGGGGTGCATACGAATACCCTATATCCTATTATGCTCTACTGGCTGTGGCCATTCCTAACAGTGCCCGTGTTACTGCATCTATAGCTTTGCAATAAAAGTATAACCGTTCCTGAATGTGTGTGCTTCGTTGTGAGCTGCGGGCTCTGAGACCACCGAGATCCACCTTCTTCAGGCTTACTTTCATCCTCTATTCTTAGACCAAGGTCTTGAAAAATAAAAATGAAAAACTTGAATAAAGCCCATCTCTAAAAACACCTCCCGTTTACACTTCTCTGCAGCCTCTAGAAATCGAGCAATAGGGTGGCCAAGTCCCCCGGGGGGCAGGGAAACCCCCGCTCGATGGGTCCATTCCCCGCTGGCCTGGATCGGGCCGCCAGGGGGAACCCCACCCCCAAAGTGCCGGGATCGCGGAGACGTTTCCCCCCGAAGGATAGTGGTCCCGCCCCCAACGTGCCCGACGTCATGATGTCACTTCTGGGTGATATCATCGCAGCGCGTGCGCTTCGCACGCAAGCAGAGAAACTCCCAGAAAGGACCAGGACTCCCCACCACTGCAAGCATAGGTAAGACTTGGCAACCCTATCGAGCAACAAAGAAGAAGAAGAGGAGGAGGAGGAGGAGGAGACTGGATTTATATCCTGCCCTTCACTCAGAGTCTCAGAGTCACTCGGAGGCTCAGAGTGGCTTACAATCTCCTTTCCCTTCCCCTCCCCACAAAGGACATCCTGTGAGGAAGGCAGGGCTGAGAGAGCTCTGAGAGAACTGCTGTTGAGAGAACTGCTCTTGAGAGAACAGCTCTGAGAGAACTGTGACTTGCCTCGTGGTCATCCAGCAGCTGCAAATGGAGGAGTGGAGAATCACACCTGGTTCTTCCAGATTAGAGTCCGCGCACTTGACCACTATACCAAACTGGCTCTAATAATAAGTAGGTTGGAAATCAGAATCCTTTAAGAGGAATTGCACCTAATGTTGCTAGAGGAAGCACAGTCTACTTACCATTTTAGCTCTAACTGGAGCGCATAAGGAACCTGCAGGAGAATATGTACAAGAGAATTCACTGACTGGAGGGGGGCACAGACAGAACTGACCTGAAAAGGAGATCCTTTGCAGATGACCCAGCAATACCATTGAAAAGGGGCAGTTGTATCATGAATGCATAAAGGTCCTACATAACTTTGGGCTCACCAAGGAGTCTACATAAGGCCCAAGGCAAGTAGAGACCACTGTTCCCTCTAAGCTGAGCTAGTGTGAGCTAGCTCACAGTTTTTTAGCCTCCGGTGCACACACTTTTGTCCTGGCTCAAGAAAGAATGGCTCCAGAGCAGACAGATGTATGCAGTCGCCAAACGGCTCGCTCACAACTTCAATGCCAGTAGCTCACAAAGCAGGATTTTTGCTCACAAGTCTCCACAGCTTAGAGGGAGGATTGGTGGAGTCCACGTCTGAGGCGGCCATTTTTCCTAGATGAACTGATCCCTATTGCCCGGAGATCAGTTGCAATCAGTGTTCCCTCTAAGCTGAGTGACTGTGAGTCAGCTCACAGTTTTTTAGCCTCCAGAGCTCACAGATGTTTGTCTTAGCTCAGGAAGGAGGGCTCCAGAGGAAACTAATTTATACAGTTGTCAAATCGCCCGCTCACAGCTTTCATGCCAGGAGCTCACAAACTAGACTTTTTGCTCACAAGACTCCCCAGCTTACAGGGAGCACGGGTTGCAATCAGTGTTCCCTCTAAGCTGAGTTAGTGTGAGCCAGCACACGGTTTTTTATCTTTCCAGCTCACACATTTTTGTCTTAGCCAGGGGTCATTTCGTAGAAAAAGAGGTGCAGGAGCTCATTTGCACAGCTCAATTGCATATGCCACACCCCCTGGCAAAGGGCAGGCATGCAAGCAGGCCTGGGTTCCTTGCCTGATCTTCTCAAGATCGGACAGGGAACCCAGGCATGTTTAAAATGCCTTTCTTTCCCTTCCCCATCTGGGGAAGAAGAAGAAGAAGAGAAGAGATTGGATTTATACCCCGCCCTTCACTTGGAGTCTCAGAGCGGCTTACAAACTCCTTTCCTTTCCCCTCCCCACAACAGACACCCCCTGAGGTAGGTGGGGCTGAGAGAACTCTGACACAAACTGCTCTTTTTCAAGGACAGCTGTGCCAGAGCTTGTGACTGACCCAAGGTCACACCAGCAGGTGCATGTGGAGGAGGGGGGGAATCAAACCCGGTTCTCCCAGATTAGAGTCTGTGCACTTAACCACCACACCAAACTGGCTCTCAAGGGAAAGAAAGAAGGGAAAGAAAGGCATTTAAATCCCCCCAGGTGGTGGGAGGGGGGGGTAGGCCTTCCCTGGCCTGTCCACCTCGGCAGGTGGGCCAGGAAAGGCAGGGGGGGCGCCCCTGGGCTGCACTCCGGCAGTACAGATAGCTAACATCTCAGCGAACATCTAATACATTCATACACATTCAACATGGTCCACACAGGACTCCTTAGATAAATTCCAGCTCCCAGAAACGTCAGATACAACTCAATACATTAGAATACAGCCAAGATCTTTTCCAGACTTCAGATACAATTCAATACATTAGAATACAGCTTGAATTGTATTTGAAGTCTGGAAAAGAGCTTGGCTGTGTTCTAATCTATTGAACTGTATCTGAGGTTCTTTGGCAACTGGAGGTTGGCAACCCAAGCTTCAAGGGGTGTCCTCCAACCAACCAACCAATCCTAGACCCAGGGGTCATGTCCTGTGGGAGCGCAGCAAGAAGCAGCCAGGTAAGTTGCGGAGCCCACCCACCCCCGGCCCGCTTTCAGGTACAAGCTCTCCCTCCTCTGTGAGGGCAGATCTGTGCGTTCCCCC
>NW_015177159.1:25148-34898 GCF_001447785.1 Gekko japonicus
GTGTGCGTTCTTTTTTTTCTCTCTCTCTTTCTCTCTCTCTCTCTCTCTCTCTCTCTCTCTCTCTCTCTCTCTCTCTGTGTGTCTGCACCTGGAAGTCACGTTGACCTCTAGTGTGACTGACCCCTGCTGGAGGCCTGGAGGACATTCAGACAGGTGGCTGAAAGCCTGCCCCCACCTCCTGCCTCTGGTATTCCTTGGAGGTCTCCCATCCAAGTATTAACCACAGTCGACCCTGCTTAGCTTCCAAGATCTGTCCAGATCGGGCTACCCAGGTCAGGGCAAAATGAAGCCTTTGTGGAACTCAAGAATGGAGCTGGTTGTAGCCCTGACTTGGACAGCCCAGGCAAACCTGATCTTGACAGATCTCGGAAAGTAAGCAGGGCCGACCCTGGCAAGGTCTTGGATGGGAGACCTCCAAGGAATACCAGGGCCGGGACGCAGAGGACAACGACATCAAAGCCACCTCTCTGAAATGCCCAAGCCTCACTAGGGGGCGCCAGAAGTCAACCGTGACTCCCAGACATACACGCGCACACACACAAAATACTCACCAACCTCCCCGATGCGGCTGGTCACGACCAGTGTTCCCTCTAAGCTGAGCTAGTGTGAGCCAGCTCACAGTTTTTTAGCCTCCAGCTCACACATTCTTTGGTGTCGTTTAGTGTCGTGGTGAAGTGTGTGGACTCTAATCTGGGAGAACCGGGTTTGATTCCCCACTCCTCCACTTGCAGCTGGCTGGATGACCTTGGGCAAGCCGTAGTTCTGTCAGAGCTGTTCTCTCAAGGACCGTTCTCTCATAGCTCTCTCAGCCCCACCTACCTCACAGGGTGTCTGTTGTGGGGAGGGGGAGGGAAAGGAGTTTGTAAGCCGCTCTGAGACTCTGAGTGAAGGGCGGGGTATAAATCCAATCTCCTCCTCCTCCTCCTCCTCCTCCTTCTCCTCCTCCTCCCTGTACATAGCTGGCAACCAGTGTTCCCTCTAAGCTTAGTTAGTGTGAGCTACGTCACAGTTTTTTAGCCTCTGGCTCACAGTTTTTTGTCTTAGCTCAGGAAGGAGAGCTCCAGAGCAGGCTAATTGATGCAGTCGCCAAATCGCTCGCTCACAACTTTAACGCCAGCAGCTCACAAAGCAGAATTTTTGCTCACAAGACTCCACAGCTTAGAGGGAGCGTTGGTCACCACAAATGCTGTTGCTGTTCTTTTTTCTGCCCGTCACCTTGTTGGGGTCACCGGACAGTGCTTCCTTACCCGTGCCAGCCACCCTCCCACCCCGCCGGGGGATTTGATCCTTCTCGGTGCAAAGAGTGTCGATCCTTTCTTTGCTATTGACAGTATTTGCAAGCTGTGACTCGGGCCAGTCTCGGTGGATTCTGAAATGCAGCCTGGCCAATCAGATCTGGCAATGCAGTGGTAACGATGGAGAGTGAGGGCAAATGAGGGCAAGGCAGGAGAGGGAACATTTCCAAGAGGAGTGCCAAAAAAAGAAAAATCGCATAATCCCCTCTCCCTTAAAAAGGAGAAAGTATTTCTGGCACCTCTGAAAGGGCGTGAGCAAAGCAGAGCTATTTCGGCTCCCCTCCCAATTTATGCTTCTGATTTTGCCATGAACAACTCTGGGGCAGTGTTTCCCCTAAGCTGAGTTAGTGTGCGCTAGCTCACAGTTTTCTAGCCTCCGGCTCACACGTTTTTGTCTTCGCTCAGGAAGGAGGGCTCCAGAGCAAACTCATTTATGCAGGAGCCAAATCGCTCGTTCACAATTTTAATGCCAGGAGCTCACAAAGTAGAATTTTTGCTCACAGTGTTCCCTCTAAGCTGAGTTAGTGTGCACTAGTTCACAGTTTTCTAGCCTCTGGCTCACACGTTTTTGTCTTTGCTCAGGAAGGATGGCTCCACAGCAAACTCATTTATGCAGGAGCCAAATCGCTCGTTCACAACTTTAATGCCAGGAGCTCACAAAGTAGAATTTTTGCTCACAGTGTTCCCTCTAAGCTGAGTTAGTGTGCACTAGCTCACAGTTTTTTTAGGCTCCGGCTCACACGTTTTTGTCTTAGCTCAGGAAGGAGGGCTCCAGAGCAAACTAATTCATGCAGCAGCCAAATCGCTCGCTCACAACTTTAATGCCAGGAGCTCACAAAGTAGAATTCTTGTTCACAGGACTCCACAGGTTAGAAGGAGCATCGCTCGGGGGGTATACAAGGTTGCAGGTAAACCATCCAACTGAATGTGTCATTAAAACGTTGAGCAGAATAACAAGGGACGCGTAAAACAGAGCTTGATTCGCAGGCCTGAGGGTTTAGCTCCTCGGAGGTCAAATACGGAGAAAGGGATTTGTGAGAAGTTTGGAGCAGTGATGGAGCAGTGCATGAATTACAATCAAAAGGCCGATTTCACTATGATGTGGGTCAGGTTGATTTGCCCAGACTGGACTGGCCGACTGAGCTTACGAGGGGAAGGACATGAACTCAACAATTCTTTTTTTGCAAATACGGGGCTTTTCCGCCTTATTTCCCTCACTCCCCCCCTTTTTCACATGTGTTTTGCTCCCTCTAGTGGTTGATTCAATATTACATCACTTTATGTCTGGCATATCTTCCAGTGGATTTAAACTGCAGGTTTTTATTTGTTGTTGTTCAGTCGAACAGTCGAGTCCGACTCTTCACGACCCCATGGACCAGATCACGCCAGGCCCTCCTGTCTTCCGCCGTCCTCTGAAGTTGGCTCAATTTCATGTGCGTTGCATCGATGACACTGTCTAACCATCTCATCCTTTGCCGTCCCCGTCTTCTTTGACCTTCAATCTTTCCCAGCATCAGGGTCTTCTCCAGTGAGTGCTCCCTTCTCATTTGGTGGCCAAAGTCTTTGAGCTTCAGTTTCATTATCTGGCCTTCCAGGGAACAGTCAGGGTTGATTTCTTTTAGGATTGACTGATTTGATCTTCTTGCAGTCCAAGGGACTCTCAAGAGTCTTCTCCGGCACCATAGTTCAAAAGAATCTATTCTTCGGCGCTCGGCCTTCCTTATAGTCCAACTCTCGCAGCCATACATGACTACTGGGAATACCATTGCTTTGACCATGCGGACTTTTGTTGGCAGGGTGATGTCTCTAGGTTCGCCATCGCTTTCCTCCCAAGGAGCAGGCGTCTTTTAATTTCATGGCTGCTGTCACAGTCTGCGGTTTGGTCTCAAACTCATAGGGTTTGGTCTCCACTCCAGCCCTACGAGGAAAAGCTGAGGGACTTCTTGGGAATGTTCAGTCTGGAGAAGAGGAGGTTGAGGGGGGAAAGGATGACTCTCTTGAAGTATCTGAAGGGCTGTCACTCAGAGGAAGGCAGGGAGCTGTTCCTGTGGGCAGCAGAGGAGAGGACTCGCAATCATGGGTTTAAATTCAGGGTGGGAAGGTACCGGCTGGACATGAGGGAAAGCTTTTTGACAGTCAGAGTTGTGCAACAGTGGAGTCAGCTGCCTAGGGAGGTGGTGATCTCTCCGTCACTGGCAGTCTTTAAGCAGCGGCTAGACAAACACTTGTTGTCAGGGATGCTCTAGGCTGATCCTGCATTGAGCAGGGGGTTGGACTAGATGGCCTGCGTGGCCCCTTCCGACTCTGTGCTTCTATGGTTCTATGATGCTATGCCAGACATAAAGCAATGTAATATCAAATCGGCCACTAGGGGGAGCAAAATATGTGTGGAACAGGGGGGGGGACGACAAAGCAACAAGAATACACAAGTGAGGGAAATGAGTATTCAGAAAAGCCCAATGTTGGGCATTCTTGAGAAACACCTTCCCTTCTCAGAGACTTTCCTGGTGCCAGTTTCGTGTAGTGGTTAAGTGTACAGACTGCAATCTGGGAGAACCGGGTTTGGTTCCCCACTCCTCCACTTGCAGCTGCTGGATGACCTTGAGCAAGCCATAGTTCTGTCAGAGCTGTCCTTGAAAGGGCACTTTCTGTCAAGAGTTCTCTCAGCCCCACCCACCTCACAGGGTGTCCGTTGTGGGGAGGGGAAGGGAAAGGAGTTTATAAGCCGCTCTGAGACTCCAAGTGAAGGGTGGGGTATAAATCCAATCTCCTCCTCCTCCTCTTCTCCTTCTCCTCCTCTTCCTCCTTGCACTTCAATTGCCCTCATTTCCATTTGGCCTCAGGGCTGGCATGGTGCAATGTCATTCCAGTCACAACAACTCCAAGGTAATACTGTCCAAGTTACTCAGTCGAAGACGACACCAAGGAACAAATGATACTGACTAAGGTGGGGAAAGGGTGAGTGTTTACTTGATCTCATTGTTCCCTGCATTGTTTCGAGCATTATGGCAACCAAAGACTGTGAGCCTGCCAGATTTACATGCAGACACAGATCGGTTCACCCGCGGGATGCTCAAACATCCGGCAGTTCAGCTCACTTCCTGTTCGCCAAGGGCTGGCTTCTCATAACCCTACCTGAGTTGCTACCTCATGGTACAATGTCATTCCAGTCACTACAACTCCAAGTTACTCAGTCGAAGACGACACCAAGGACACAATGATACTCTAAGATGGGGAAAGGGTGAGTGTTTACTTGATCTCATTGTTCCCTGCATTGTTTCGAGCATTATGGCAACCAAAGACTGTGAGCCTGCCAGATTTACATGCAGACACGGATCGGTTCATCCGCGGGATGCTCAAACATCCGGCAGTTCAGCTCACTTCCTGTTCGCCAGTGGTGATCAGGCAGTCAGTTGAGCCAATCAGCTGTGTCACAGCCTGCTCATATGTAGGAACGGGCTACTTGTGTTCATCAGAAGCCAACTCCCAGCTGATGAGGGTTGAGCTGGGAGTCCATTTCTGATCTCCTGCGAGGGATATTTTGCTCGGTACCCAGCAAGTTTCTTTAGAGGGGGAATCAGGAGCCCACTCACAGTTTGATGCAGTGGTAAAGAGTGCGGACTCTGATCTGGGAGAACCGGGTTTGATTCCCCACTTTTCCACATGAAGCCAGCCGGGTGACCTTGGGTCAGTCGCAGTTCCCTCAGAGCTGTTCTCTCAAGTGCCGTTCTCAAGAGAGCTCTCTCAGCCCCACCCACTTCACAGGGTGTCTGTTGAGGCGAGGGGAAGGGAAAGGAGATTGTAAGCCGCTCTGAGACTCTGAGTGAAGGGCGCGGTATAAATCCTCCTTCTCCTACTGAGACTCTACTCAGTAGATTACAGTAACTCTCAGTGCTGTAAAAACTGCATATAAAAACCATACAATTGCAATACAAAATATAACCAAAAGTATAAAAACTATCAACAGAAGTGGTCTGCCATCGACTTCCTTTGCAAAGTCTTCCTTTGCAGAGTCTTCCTTGGCAGTCTCCCATCCAAGATTTATGGTGACCTCAGCAAGGGGCTTTCAAGGCAATTGTGAAGAGCAGAGGTGGTTTGCCATTACTTTCTTCTGCAGAATTTTCCTTGGCGGTCTCCCATCTAATACTTATGGAGACCCCCAGCAAGGGGATTTCAAGGCAAGGGAGAAGCAGAGGTGGCTGGCCATTGCCTTCCTCTGCAAAGTCTTCCTTGGTGGTCTCCCATCCAAGACTTATGGTGACCCCAGAAAGGGGCTTTCAAGGCAATTGTGAAGAGCAGAGGTGGTTTGCCATTACTTTCTTCTGCAGAATTTTCCTTGGCGGTCTCCCATCTAATACTTATGGAGACCCCCAGCAAGGGGATTTCAAGGCAAGGGAGAAGCAGAGGTGGCTGGCCATGGCCTTCCTCTGCAGGTCTCCCATCCAAGACTTATGGAGACCCCAGAAAGGGGCTTTCAAGGCAAGGGAGAAGCAGAGATGGTTGGCCATTGCCTTCCTCTGCAAAGTCTTCCTTGGTGGTCTCCCATCCAAGACTTATGGTGACCCCAGAAAGGGGCTTTCAAGGCAAGGGAGAAGCAGAGGTGGTTGGCCATTGCCTTCCTCTGCAAAGTCTTCCTTGGTGGTCTCCCATCCAAGACCTATGGTGACCCCAGCAAGGGGCCTTCAAGGCAAGTGAGAAGCAGAGGTGGTCTGCCATTGCCTTCTTCTGCAGAGTCTCCCTTGGTGGTCTCCCATCCAAGACTTATGGTGACCCCAGCAAGGGGCCTTCAAGGCAAGTGAGAAGCAGAGGTGGTTGGCCATTGCCTTCCTCTGCAGAGCCTTCCTTGGTGGTCTTCCTTCCAGGACTTATGGTGACTCCAGCAAGGGTCTTTCAAGGCAAGGGAGAAGCAGAGGTGGTTGGCCATTGCCTTCTTCTGCAGAGCCTTCCTTGGTGGTCTCCCTTCCAGGACTTATGGCGACCCCAGCAAGGGGCTTTCAAGGCAAGGAAGAAGCCGAGGTGGTTGGCTATTTCCTTCCTCTGCAGAGTCTTCCTTGGTGGTCTCCCCTTTCAAACACCAACGCTGCTTAGTTTTGAGTAGATTGGGCTACACCCTGCCGCCTTCCTCCCTAATTTTCCTATTAGGAAGCCGTTTTCATATCACTTAAAAAAAAAAGATCTGTCTTCTTGATTACAAAAACAGCATGTGTCAATTATATATGTATTCAGGAATGTGAGACTCTGATGCGAGGCTTCAAGACGAATTCCCATCAACGTTTTTAGGAAACTGAACTGACGTTTCCACACACAAATCCAAAACGTGAGAATCTGAGTGAGGAGAGAATTTCCACATGGCGCTTCAAAATTCAAATGATACCCCCCCCCTCCCCCAGCAATATCCCTGCATCTCTGTTTCCAGTGGAACAAAATTCGAGTCCAGTACCAATTTTGATATCTGGCAAAAAAGTGTGCTTTGATTTATGACAGCTTATATCCTGGGGAATTTTGTTGGCCTTTTAAGATGCTACTGGGCTACATCTGCACATTTAGCAAGCTGATAGCAAGTAACTGAAGATCTGGAGGATAGTCCAGATTTACTGGAACTTTCAAATGCACAAACGTAGAAGAGAGAATCAGAAGAAGGTCGGTCTACTGACTGATGGTAGTAGAGAGACAGTGGATTTATACCCCGCCCTTCACTACCCAAAGGAGAGAGGCTTACGATCTCCTTTCCCTTCTCCTCTTGCACAACAGAAACCCTGTGAGGTAGGTGAGGCTGAGAGAGCTCTTTCGAGAACTGCTTCTGAGAGAACAGCTCTGAATGAACTTGTAACTGAGCCAAGGTCATACTGGGTTTGATTCCCCCACCCCTCCACATGCAGCTGTTGGTGTGATCTTGGGTCAGTTACAAAGTTCATTCAGAGCTGTTCTCTCAAGGGCAGTTCTTGAAAGAGCTCTCTCAGCCCCACCTACCTCACAGGGTGTCTGTTTTGTGTGTGGGGGGGAAGGAGATTGTAAAATGCTCTGAGACTCCTTTGGGTCGTGAAGGGTGGGATATAAATCCAATCTCTCCCCCCCCCCCTTCTTCTTCAGTTTTAGTTAGAATGTGAGTCCATCTGTCCTTATATCTTGGAGAGTGGAGTGATTCCAGATGCCGAATGACAATATCAGGTAAATGGCAGTAGCAGGCAAATAACAATAGCAGGTGTGATTGGATTAGGTGTGATATGCAGAGGGGAAATAGCTGTGGAGAAATCAGCATTGGCAATGAGACAGGAAACCTAAATCTCGATTCAGTTCAGGAGGATGCATTTTCTTGGGCTTCGTTATCAGTCACAATTCAGCAGTCTCTCTTCCTAATTGTCAGTTAACACTGCCATGTCTCTGGAATGTGTGGGAAGGGATCCTCCTTCCTCAATCTGGTACACTAACGATGTCTCCTGTCTGGGTTGTTACCTGTTTATACTTTTCTGACCTTGGGATTCCAGCTGCTCCTGACCTGCTGGGAACAAACGGCTTCTAGTCTGCCTGCTCACTTTTCTCCCACGCGCATCCACAATGCTTATTGGCATTGTGAGCCAGTTTGGTGTAGTGGTTAAGTCTGTGGACTCTAATCTGGGAGAACCGGGTTTGATTCCCCACTCCTCCACTTGCACCTGCTGATGTGACCTTGGGTCAGTTGCAAGCTCTGGCACAGCTGTCCTTGAAAAAGAGCAGTTTGTGTCAGAGTTGTCTCAGCCCCACCCATCTCCCAGGGTGTCTGTTGTGGGGAGGGGAAGGGAAAGGAGTTTGTCAGCTGCTCTGAGACACCTTTGGGTAGTGAAGGGCGGGGTATAAATCCAATCTCCTCCTCCTCCTCCTCCTCCTCCTCCTCTTCTTCTTTTTCTTCTGTAGTGGTGTAGTGGTTAAAGTGCGCAGACTCTAATCTGGGAGAACCGGTTTTGATCCCCCACTCCTCCACTTGCATCTGGCTGGATGACCGTAGTTCTGATAAGAGCTGTTCTTGAAAAAGAGCAGTTTCTGTCAAGAGCTCTCTCAGCCCCACCGACCTCACAGGGTGTCTGTTGTGGGGAGGGGAAGGGAAAGGAGTTTGTAAGCCGCTCTGAGACACCTTTGGGTAGTGAAAGGCGGGGTATAAATCCAACCTCTTCTGCTTCTTCTTCTTGTAATGGGGGGGGGGAGTGCTTTGAAACTACTATAACTCTGAGTGCCCCGCTGCTTTGGGCCATTCCTGACAAAAAAAAATGTTCACGTTTCATAGTTATGAACTACCAATAAACAGAATACTTCTTATGAAGCGCTGTGTGGTGTGATCTGACTATCGGACCTGACACTAATCACCCTTTGAAATCCCATTGTAAGATCTTAGGTCAGCAACTGAATATTTTGGAAGGTTAAAAGGTACCCCTACTGGTTTTTGAATGATTTGGTTTCTAAGGTCGGACTTATGTCCATTACTTCTTTGTCGAAGATCAATTGTAATCAGTTGTAATTCCAGGACATCTCCTGGTGCCACCGGGATATTGACAGTTGTTATCTCCCTCTGCCACAGCTATTCAGCCTGGCATAAGCGAAGGCATAAGCCTTTTTGCTGCACTAACGGGGTCCTTGACCCTTGGTTTCCAGCTAGGGTTGCCAGCTCCAGGTTGGGTAATTCCTGGAGATCTGGGTAGTAGAGCCCGGGGAGGGCAGGATTTTGGGAGCAGAGGGATCCCAGCTGGGTGTGCTGCCAGAAAGTCTACCATCCGAAGGAGGCATTTTCTCCAGTTTGGTGTCATGGTTAAGTGCGCGAATTCTAATCAGGGAGAACCCACTGATTCCCCACTCCTCCTCCACTTGCACCTGGCTGGATGACCTTGGCCAAGCCCTAGTTCTGATAAGAGCTGTTCTCTCAAGGGCAGTCCTCAAAAGAGCTCTCTGAGCCCTGCCTACCTCACAGGGTGTCTGTCGTGGGGAGGTGAATGGAAAGGAGTTTGTAAACCGCTCTGAGACTCTGAGTGAAGGGCAGGGTATCAATCCAATCTCCTTGTCCTCCTCCTCCTCCTCCTCCTCCTCCTCTTCTTCTTCCTTTTGTTGCCAGTTTGGTGTAGTGGTTAAGTGCGCGGACTCTAATCTGGGAGAACCGGGTTTGAGTCCCCACTCCTCAACTTGCACCTGGCTGGATGGCCTTGGGCAAGCCGTAGCTCTGATAAGAGCTGTTCTTGAAAAAGAGCAGTTTCTGTCCAGAGCTCTCTCAGCCCCACCCACCTCACAGGTTGTCTGTTGTGGGAAGGGAAAGGCGTTTGTAAGCGGCTCTGAGACACCTTTGGGTAGTGAAGGGTGGGGCATAAATCCAATGTCCTCCTCCTCCTCCTTGTCTTCTTCTTCTTCTTCTTCTTCTTCTTCTTCTTCTTCTTCTTCTTCTTCTTCTTCTTCTTCTTCTTCTTCTTCTTCTTCTTCTTCTTCCTCCTCCTCCTCC